>NC_031954.1:5017533-5019683 GCF_000303195.2 Fusarium pseudograminearum CS3096 | reverse complement strand
GGGGGGGGGGGGGGGGGTCGCAACTCGTTGAGTACTAATTGTGCAGTAATTAATTTTGTAACTATAATAATACTAGATATTATTTTTATGTACTAGTAAATTCATGTATATCCATGCGAAATGTCTGCTTCAAAATACAGGTGAGCGATTGACCCGAGAGTAAGGGGCACTCCAATGTGCAGCAACGCAGAGAAGCTGCAAATACAATACATTGCAGTACTCCAGGCCCGAATGGCTACTGAAAATCTCCTCCTCCAACCCCATCTTTCTCTCCTGCTTCTAATAGTTTGTGTCGCACCAAGGTGAGAGAAAAGGATAGTATGATCAGGCAGTCAAACATACAATGCCACATCCATTTGTACCTTCCAGCATACAAGCATTAGTAGATCCAAACCCAAGGTAGCAGTTGACAAGTTCAATACAATAGTACAAGGATTCCAGCAAACCATCGTGTATACCTAAATGTCAGGAATATCTTCGTAGGAACTAAATTACCAAGCAAGAAGGCAGGGGTATATATACACATAATGCATTGATGAGATTCTGGTCGCAAATTCTAAAAATGAGGCTTATGCTTAGGTGAATCTCTCATCCGTAATAACCAATTTTGACTTGTTGGCTCACTCATACCAAGTCGTCCGTGTAAGGGGGAGGGGGTGCATCAGGGTGATGATCATCGTACTGTTCCTGCTCGTTGTGCCCAATTTGACCATGGTTCGCATTCTGACCGTTCTGCACATTCTCATCAGAGGTTCTGTCCTCGTCCTCTACTTCTGCCGTCCACTGGGCAGCTCCTGCCGTAGTGGTCAGAAGGAAGAATAGCGACAAGACGGGAACGAGCTCCAGGATCATAGCAACTGTGCCGAACCAGACGTACTCCCAGGCACGATCCCTCAGTGCTTTCTTCTGCTCAACCTTTGAGTAGCCCTTTAGTTGGAACCACCGATAATGGGCAAGCTTGCCAAGCCGGGTACCTGTGATGATGATGAAGGCGGGCGTGCCAACGACAGGGACAAAATTGAGTGGTAAGAAGACAATAAGCTCGACGATTTGAATTATGCTCCAGGGCGTGTAGACGGCGTCAGTTGTGGGCTTTCCAAGCATCCGGACGGGGTTTGGAGCATCCAAGAAGAGAATTCGCTGTGGTGCAATAAGGTCCTTGTGTCCCAGCTTGATGAGCGCTGCCTGCTTGATGTCAGTGACTCGAACAATGGCGAGCAAATACTAAAGTTGAAAAGCTTACATCAAATACATCCACGCGACATTCATCAACGAAGAAACCCTCGAATAAGCCCTGTATGATGACCAACCCTTCCCCCAGCACCAGTACCACGGCATTGACCCACGCGCCCCAGCCGTGGAAGATCGCTAAGAACGCATACTGGGGTAAAAAGGTAAACGTGAAGAGAACAAAGTACACAAGAAACGATATCAAAGATAAAGGTAGAATCCTGCTCATAAAAAGCGGCCAAAACTCGCGGTTGCATAGAAAGAACCAGATACCACGTAAAGGATACGACCCAGCATTACCGGCTCGTTTGAGATACATCAATGGCCGGTGGAGCGGCTCTGTCCATGGCCCTACACGGGGGTGTTGTTGATTCTGATAGGGACGTCTGGGTGGCATTCTCGCGATTAATTTTTAGGAATAGATATACTTGAAGGCATCACCATGAGAGAAAGCAGTCGGTAACATGTATGTCAAAAGACGAACACAAGGGAGATGACGTCAACTGGCGAAAGTCTTATTGGTTGTCAGAGCGGAGCCACGCAACCCTTGAATCTGATCAGCAAGTGTTTCAACTCCCCAGGTGCCCTAGAGATATCAGAAGAATTGGTTAATAGGCGACATTAACAAGTCGATTTATGCTATTTAGACTATGGTCTCGGGCTTTTATCTTTATAACTGAGAGCTGAAAGGTCATTTTCTCTACTAACTACTGACCTACTGAGTTGGTTACGACAGGACCCAAGGAGGTTCCATCGCGATATGGAAAATCACAAAAAAAGAAAGTCTCGCAAATGCTCGCAAATGCTCGCAATCGAAATTATATAGGAACAGCCCGATGCGGGGGTCGAACCCGCAACCTTGAGATCGCGTACTCGTAAGAGTCTCACGCTCTACCGATTGAGCTAACCGGGCGTGGCTC
>NC_031954.1:4992918-5017433 GCF_000303195.2 Fusarium pseudograminearum CS3096 | reverse complement strand
ATAGGAACAGCCCGATGCGGGGGTCGAACCCGCAACCTTGAGATCGCGTACTCGTAAGAGTCTCACGCTCTACCGATTGAGCTAACCGGGCGTGACTCTTATTGGTTGAGAGCCGGAGCCCCAATTTGCGTACTGGAATTCGGTGCGGGCTGAGGCTGGCAAGAAAGAATCCTTGATACCAGGACTTGGGACTTGTACGGTTGGTCAACTTTCCAATATTTCTTGCCACAGAGTGTTACCCGGTTTACACAGTAACTGCATTATCGACATGGGGCATTCGCCTGAGTGCCCGTCTTTTTTGACGTGCGACGGCGTAACCTTTGTCAACGGGAACATCAGCTTCAAAATCACCACCTTCAACAGTCAATCTCTGTTGATAGTAATTAACCCACAAGATAGTTAAACTCACTCACTCTTTAAGTGAAACAAGTTTTAAAATAAACAACTTACCTTCCCCCAAGATTGCCTGTCAAAGTACGTGTCTGGAAACGACGGCACATGAAAGAGGGAAATACCCTGGAGTATGACTTTTCCAAGATGATGTCGATGTAGTGATAGACAATAACTACCGCCACTTGCGCAACGTATTTGTCTAAGACAAGACTTAAAGTGAGATAAAGAAAAGTCGTGTTAACAGCATTTCCGATATTCTATATCAGGAGGATTATAGTGATGATCTCTCGCGTATCTGTCTCATCGTGAATGTGGAGTCATTGGAAGCTTGCTCTAGGTTCATTAATCTTCCAAATATACGAAATTGTATACATCCCAGGTGTTACTAAATTGTCAAAAGCGGCACTGATGAGGTAACATGTGTCTTATGAGCAGGCGTGAAAGAGCGGCTCGCCAACAAAAGTGATCGATATGAACAAGAGATAATTTATAATTCTTTTTATTGGAATCTAAATCGTTTCATATGGGTATCATAACATTCAATGCAAGCCAACGCCCTTTCGTAAATAATAATCTCCTTCTCTTACTTAGATGCATCCTCTTCCCTTCGATTTTTGCGACTGACATGGTTCAGTCGCAAGTCCACAACAACCGGCCGATGGTCCGAGATAAAAACGCCATCTTCATATAAGTTGTTGAGGACAGCAAAAGACTTGAATTGCAGTCCACTTGTATCCTTGACGAAAATATGATCCAAATCCATATCGTCTGATGGACTGACAGTGAATCCCGTGTATGTGTAGGATGAATGACCAAAGCGCTTCGCAAGTGGAATAATGTTCTTTACGTCGTTCATCGCGCTGGCCAGATGCTTGTAGGCCGGCTCGTCGGGGGACGAGTTGAGGTCGCCGCCGATAAAAACAGGGACGTTCTCAAATCCGTGCGAAGACCATTCTTCAGCCGTAGCAGAGATAAGCTTTGCTGAGTTTTCGCGAGCTGTTTTCCCCTTGTGATCGAAGTGTGTGCACATATACACCAAACGGTTTCCAGTGCTGATATGTTGGAACCGCGCCACCGTGACAATCCTGGGAAACGCGGCGTCCCACCCTCGAGAACCGACTTTATGGGGTGTCGAGCTGAGCCAGTAGGTCTTGGAATCCTCCATGTTCCAGACAGAAGGACGGTAGAAAATGGGTGAGAATTCTCCCCTGTTACCGCCCTTGCGTCCTACACCATAGTAATCCCATTCATCGCCAAGGTCTTCTTGGAGGTCTTGAATTTGTGGGTATGTCGCTTCTTGCATGCAAACAAGAGATTCTGGTCTTCCTGAGGTCTCGAAGTTGAGTTGGGAGACTAAGCGTGGTCGACGAACAGGCCAGAGTTCCTCGCCTCGTTCGGGGTGGTTTGGGGCCAGGCGAATGTTGTAAGTCATAAGCCGCACATCTGTCGTCCGAGATAAAGGCGCCGCAGCAACTGCTACGGCACCAGCAAGAAGAATGGCGAATCTCATATTTGTCGCCCTTCAAGTTATTTGAATAGTAGAAAAAGTGAATTTGTGTTCGTATGCGTCCAGCCTTTGTAGCTGGGTCGAGCTTCTTAAAAGTACTTTGGTATGGCAGCTTTTGAGTCGAGGGGTTTCTGTTGCAAGGTACTTGGATAGGTAGGTAAGTAGATAGTAGATATGATACGTGTTAAACGCTGCTGCTAAGACTTGGCAATAATGCACATATTGGCACGAATTGACGCTGACGCAGATCCCAAGACCTTAGCAATTCTACGAAGTCCTTGGGGGGACCTATGAGCTCTTGTACTGTTGGAATTCCGGCAGTCTCGGAGTGCCGCTAAGACGGGAGACTCCATGGCGATGACGCTGCTATTATCCCTGGGCTAGTATGTTTGTCTTAAGTTCTTGACCCATGGTGTCTCTAGCTTATTACAGTAGCTCTCTCCCTTAGCAAACGACTAACTTACATAACCGAACTACGTACGCAATGCATCCGTGGCCCTATGTCAGTGGCGTATGATCGTTAGGCCGGTGATAAGTCTGTGCTACCTGCTACAGTCCAGTCCAGTCCCTGGAAAAGCAAAGGCTACTAGGTACAGGATTCTTGGCATCGGTTGCATCTCCCACAAGCCGACGTCCCGATTACACAAGCGTCTATCTAACCGATGTAATAGATTTTGCACCCCTTGCAAAGTGTTGCAGAGCAGCAAGTTTTTTCTTATTTTACCATGAAGCGTTTTGCTAGGCGCTCGCCTAATTTTCACTTATTCGCAACGGCACAAGTGAATACGTATTGCGTTAAATTTCTAGCATCTGCGCTGTCACACCGCATTGCTCAGAAAAGTTCCTCGTGTCGTGGTCACGCAGAGATGCAATCATCCACTCAGCGACAACAGATAATACACATGGGTTTTAACAGTCTTATCTTGCGGATTCGCAAAGGTTGCTAAGCAAGACTGCCAAGACTATTATCTCCGCTGGTATCGCAAATCATAGATTGCCATTGAGGAACGCGCATGTCCAATGGTCAATAATCCATCTCCGTAGTACGTATTTCCTGTTGACGTTGCAATGCAATGCAATGCAATGCTTTTGGTTCGGCCACAAGTTCCTTCGGTTCGTAGCATTAAACGTTGACGAGGTATGTCCCGCTCCAACTGTAAAAGCTAATCTGGAACCCAGCCGTAGTGTGGCTTTGGGTCAAATGCTTTATCCAAGTTTTCTACTCGCCTTCAAGAGATAGAGTTTACGCTATAGGGAGGGGAAGTTACAAGCTGGCTGCTCGCCATGGCCGGCGCATTGCAGCAATCATGATTTACACGGCAGGACAGGGGTCAATTTGTCTCCTTGGACTCAGTATCGGTTAATGCTCCCGCATGCACGCCAAGGAACGGGACGGGGCAATCAAGGTGGGCGGACGTGGCTGACCAGGGGTGCGAATGCCCAGCTCATCATCGCCATGACCAGACTGGCTACTAGCAGTACGTACTGCCTGTTGTTGTTTCGTCTGTTGATAACGTTCGTAGATGCAGTTGGACATGTGTATAAAGATATGTGCTCCTATCATCCATGGGCACCAAGCTCAACACCCAACCCATTTTCGATTAATATTAGCAAGAGCAAAAGAAAGAGGCTCCAAACGGTTACATGTCTTACTGAGTCGATTGATGGAGCAAAATTACTCGAATAGTCTGGCACTTGTTGTTGAGGCAGCTCTCGCTAAATATTGACTATCTCACAGTCAATCCATTGTTTAAGTCAAAGTCGTATGTGTGCTTACGGAAGGGATCGAGTTACATACCAAGAAGCACTATCACTCTTCGCGTACGTGTAAGTTAGTAGCCAACATGGGTTCGAGAAACAAAACTCACAGCTATGTTGTTACTAGACAGCATCTGTAGCATTCCATAACCCCTCCTTTTATCGACCAGACAATATCAAGATAAGTAGATAAGAATACGAAAAGATACTTCTGGCACTCAGATGCTACTCTCCCATCCGTGTCTCGCAGTCGTCTTCGGGTTTGGGATAGCTTTTGTTCCTGTCGGGCATTTTTGGACGTCCCCACCAGTCTTCAGAATGTGACCCTGAGACACACTCTTTGAACGGTCGGTCAGGTATTGAGGTAACTTGGTGGCAAAATCAGCTTCACGTTTCCCAACGGTGATGGCGCAGGGAAACCCAACGTCTTCGGGTAAACCTACAGTAACATGCGGTCCACCATCATATACGTAACGTATGTATTTAACTTGATCACCGTTTACACGTTTTATTTAGTAACCAGGCGGGTTGCTAAAAAATAGGGACATAAAGAAGTACAGACGAAATTATTAGACCATTCTTAGGTCATACATACACTAAGAGTGATCTAATATTTATATCAACCACTAAATCAGGACTGGTTTTTATGCAACCCACCTGGTAACCTGCCACTCTATATATTACCAGCACATACAGAGCCTCGGTTACCAGTCTTATCTAACCGACCTTATCTCGATACTCAATCATTGGCATTACTTCAAGCTGCAAGAGCCCTTGCAAAAGCCCGACTCTCGCCACCCTCGACAACCTTAGCTACAGGAGTAAGATACGCGTCATCACGGCCGCTCTCAGCTGACAGATGCCTCACATACGCTTGCGCAACCTTGAACCAGCTCTTCTTTTCCGCAGCGCTCGATCCGCTTCCCTGCCACACCCAAATCGCCTTTCCGCCATCATCCAGCAAGAAAACATCGTCGCTCTGGAAATCGCCATTCGATATACGCTCAGCTTCCTTGACGAGACCAAATGAGAGCTGACCCGAGGCGTCGCTCAGCCTAAAGAGCTTCTTGGATGTCTGCTCAACGTGACGGGGGCTGAAGGGCTTTCGGCAGTGGAATCCATCGCGCGGTGTTTCGTCGTCTCCGCCGAGGAGATCGACAATTCTTCGTGACCGGGACTCGGTCTGCGAAATAACTTCGACTTCCGAATGCTTTGCGACTGTCATATCGTGGACAATCTGAGCAGCCTTTGCCTTTTCCATGGGACTACAGTCCTTTCCTTGCCAAACCCAAATCTTGCCGCCAACATCTAGGACAAACACATCCGTGTCATCAAGACTCGTCCAGACAGGCTTGACTTCATGAACGACGACGCCACTAAAACCAGCAGCGGGGTTCTTAAACACACGCAGCAAGGTGAGCGTCTCCTGTGGCTCCTCTTCTTCCTCCTCCACGTGTCGGAATCCAGAACGCACTCCGCCAGAGCGGATGGATATGCGCGGGAATAGTGCTAGGAAGTCGTCTGATGGCGATTCCTGAATCTCTCGATGCTGAGTCGCCGTGCCCTTGAGAAACTCGTCTAGTTCCACCGTTTTGTAGGCTGCTGTTCCCGCCTCATCCTGCGAGGTATGCTGGCCTAGCCAGAAGAAGACATCGTGAACAAGCTTCTCTGTTCCGTCGTTACTTCCGATAAGCTCTGAAAAGAGAACAATGAAGCTGTCCCCGTCGTAAAAATGGCCGTACTTTTCCTTTGGCCAAGGAACGACCTCGAACTGTTCAATGCGCCAGATAAACAGCCCAGGCTCGATGCCAACTCGTCCATCATTCCACGCCGGTTCAGTAAGTGCAGAATTGTATTTTACCTGATGGTCGATATCGGTTCCAATCAGCTCAACGTTGCTGTCCTTGATGTCGTATTCCTTTGGATGAACGAGACCTTGGTTTGGTGCCATTTTGACTGCCCTTGTAGTACAAATGAGAGTAACGAAATGTGTTGCTCACGCCGAGGTTTTGTTTGTTGAATAAAGCTTGAAGTTGTCTGAAACGAAAAATGCGACAGCTCTTGAATGAGATGGACCTCTTTTATGTGAGATTACTCAATGCGGGGAGAGAATGTGTCCTGATTGGATCTTGCTTGGCAGCGATGACTGATCCGTGAGGCGAGCTTCGTTCGACGACGATCGTTTATTATTAGAACAAGTATAAACTAGATGTGTGTTTGAGAAGCTAGGAGCACATGCCATATTGCGTCTCTGGCTACTGTCATTATCTACTGCAAGAGAGTATGATTCAATGCTCTATAGGGGCATACTAGATCGGATAGTCGAAGGGTTCTGAATCCAACTGGACCTTCACATAGCGCATTATTCAATTAGTTTCTATCGAAGGTTGTTCACTACGCTTCCCACCATAACAGCCACCTCCCTGTCCCAGTTCGCCTCCGCTTTTGTCCTTCCCTTGGATCCCGTCAATGCACCGTGTAACTGGGATCCCTTGACAACAGCCTGGCGGATTGCATCTCCAACCGTGTTCTTGTTCGTTCGTAGGGTTCTAGCCACGACGCCCCCACGGTTCATGATATCTTGCACGCGCGTTGCCAGGCTACTTGCCATAGTCCTCCAAAAGAACGAGGCAAGACTACCCGTCTCGAGATATGCGAGGACGAAATGAAGCAAGCTCGATTGGCTCGGTTGGTTTGAGGCGGGGAGGAGAGGATGAGCTGGCGGTTTTGTTGTCTCGAGGACAGCCTCAAGCGACACTACGTTTTGACACTTAAACATAACGTCAGACAATGCCTTGTCCAGCGTCGGCAACTGGCCCAAAGACCGCGACAAGGCTGTGATGCTTGCTTGTAGGGCCGCCCGAATATAGGTCTCCAGAGATTGGAGCAGCAACCGCGGAACCCATTTATCAGCCTTTAGACCGAGAGTTGGCGATAACAGATAGAGTGTAGTCATAGCAGATGCTGTACGGGCTTTGATTTCCTCAACCTGGGCAAATGTTGAGGTCTGCTGGATCGAAAACTCGCGAATGATACGCTCCGCCCGCTCGCGAACCGATCGATCAATGGGCGTTATCACTGTATCCTGCAAACTCTTGACAGCGTCCACGCGGTTCAGTCCGAAGCCTTCTTCACCTGGCCCTTTGCGATCAAGGATCTCTTTCAATGACAAGATTGTATACGCGCATCGCACGAGGGCCCGATGGTCCTCCTTCTCAGAGCCGTTGTCGAGCTCCAAGTGCTGGACTTCGAGCTGTCGACCAAGCTGCAAGCAACGTCCGACCGAGCGACCAAGCTTCAGGGTCTCCCATAACCGTAGAGCTACAATCCGGACCTCGTCTGCCTCAGCATGCTTGTCAATGACCTCCTTCTCGAGCTGGCGATAACTGTCATTCAAGCTCTGGATCTGACCATCCAACTCTCCGACGATATTTTTCGAAGCTTGGGTTTGTTGTTGAGTGTAATCGAGAAGAGGGACGGCGGAGCGAGTTGTCAGAACATCGATATGTGAGTCGATCTCTTGAGCGTCGAATAGAACACGGGATAGGGGGGTGGAGAGGTCAAGGGGCGTATCGTTGGGATTGTTGGTCGAGATGACGAGTGTATTCGCAAAAGAAGCGGGGGAGAAATCGGGGTCGAGGAAGGTTTCGTAGTCTATGTATGATGGCTCTTCGTCGGCTGTAGTGTCGGCTGCCATGATTGAATATGGTGTGTGCAAGACAATTGCCCTGTCTTGCTGTCAATTCTAGATTAGAACCGTTGAAGGCCAGGCTGGAGCTTGTCAATCGAGTCTGGTCCCTGGTGGATGTTCTGGAAGCTTGCTGGCCTTTTCGGGCATCGCTCTCCCGCCGGTACGTACCCTCACCTGACTGAGCAGCGTGTGTCGACGCAACCGCGCAACACAACGCAAGCTCTTTGAATTGGCGGCGGCTCTGGCAGAGCAGTCCAGGATCGTGGGGCGAGGACTAGGAAGCGGGAGAATGGACAAGGCTTGTCATGGCAACCAATCAAGTGGAGTGAAAGAGCCTGTTGCAGTGAGGTCATCACAGGTGCATGGATGCTAAGAGTGGATGCTGATGCACCGAACATCGGATAACAGTACATGATGAAGCTGCAGATGTTTATACATGCAACGTGTAATGACATTGTACTTGCGGCTATTGAATACTCAGGTATCTCATAGTAAAGATTAACTCCAGAGTGTTTCCCAGTTGACTTCTGCATCATCTCATTTCAGTGTCTAACCTCCTCCCCCAGTATGAGAGAATTTCAACAACCACAACGGACCGCTCGGTGTCTCCACCTCCACACCCTCGGAAATACGTACCCAGAAAAAAGATGACTGCCGTCCACTTAACCAAGAGCCTTTTCTCCATCGCAACGGCATGCCCGGCACCCGTCGATCCAGCCAGCCATTGCCATCCAGCGACAGGCAGGCATTTGTTTTTCTCGACCTCTTCCCTCCTGCTTTGCTTTTCTCTTTCTTCTTTTCTTCTCCATCTCGTCGTTGTCTTATCTCTTTTTAGTTGAGATCCTCGTCGATTTGAGTCATGTCCTGATGCGTTCTGTTGAATCGCCTCTTCCATCTTGACTGACAAACACCACCGATTCCAAGGGTGTTCACCCAGACGCGATTCCATTGCGACACCTACACGATACGGCATAAACTGAAGATCCTGCCGAGTCTTCCGCTTGCAGTGTTTACCCCCCAACCATCCGATTCGACCGAGATCACAGTTGGCGCGAATATAAACAACAACAACCCATTCGCATTCACCTCGATCAAACCCACCACCCACCCACCATGGACGGCCTCCGCGACGCCTTTGCCCATATCTCGGCTCGCGCCGTGAAGGACTGGCCAGCAGGATCAAAAGGCAACACCAGCGAAACCATCATCTCCAACGTCCCCTTCAATCTCACCACCCTCAAGTACTTCAACTACACATACTACAGCAACGAGACCATCTCCAATGGCTCAAAATGTTACCTGACTTTCGATCCATACACTCCGGCCTATGTCTTCCCGAACGGCTCATGGACCAACGCTACCAAGTGTTATACCGCAATCGAAAATATCAAGACCCGAGGCTTTGTAGGCATTGGCTTTGCCGTTGCTTTTGGAATCGCTCTTGTTCTTAATCTGACTGTCCTGGCCAAGCATGGAAAAATATACACTCCTCGCGATTCCCGCTTTTACCCTGTCGGTCGTCGGTGGCAATGGTACTGGGCACTCTTCACTTCTGCTGCTGCTCTCATCAGTCTCTTTGTTGGTGTCGACATAGATCGTTACTACCTCCAGGAACTACCCATTACCGTCAATGTCTTCTTCTGGTATCTTTTGTGTACAGGTACTGTCGCCCTGACATGGGAGGCCGTTCGCCATTGGGGTTCCTGGCAAGAAAGGAAATTCGTCGATCCTGATCCTTTCATTGTGAAAGACAATGATCGCCGTGCCAAGGTCGAGTTTTGGTTGCCCCTGTGGTTCTATCTGTGGCTTTGGCTGAACTTCTTTATGGTTGTTCCTCGCAGTTGGAAGTTCACTCAGCTTCAGCACTCGGAGGAGCAGACACTGGCAAAGGCAGTCCCAGGAGCGACAAATACTCGGTTCAAGGCCGGTGCTTTCTGCCTTGTTGTCGCATGGCTCACTATCGTCTTCTCTCTTTATCACTCGATTAAGCACTACAAGCCTCGCCACCGCGGTGTCTTCAACCGCGCTGTTGGCTTCATCCGATATGTGCCTTTCCGTTTCTGGCTCATCCTGCCCTTGTCAGCAGCAACCATCGCATATCAGGGCTTTATTTCATGGGAGTTCAAGTATTCCATCGTCAAGTACAATGGAAACATTCCTGTGATCTATTGTTGGGGCTTCCTACCATCCCTTCTGATCCTCTTTACCCAGTACTTCTATGGCTTTTTTACCCCCAACGAAGATAAGGAGCTCGTCCGACTAAGACGTGAGCGCGGCGAGATGCTCGACCGTGAACTCGGACTTGTCAACAAGCCTGCCTGGTGGAAACGTGTCAGGGGCGACCATCTGCTCACCTTTAAGGACAAGCTCACCCGCAACGTCCACGAGATTGGGGGTGGTCACGCCACTGGCCGACGTATCGAGGGTGATGCAGAGCGAGACCTACGTGAAGAAGCCTTGGCTGCTGCCAGGAATGATGAAGGCTTTGAGATGGGCCACATGCATCGCCCTCTTGACGCTGCCAACAATCCTCGAGTGGACCGTGCTGGTGCTGCTTCCATCTCCTCCAACGCATCACGGTTGTCATATGTCCAACCCTACACCGGTAAGAACGATCGTCGTCGACTTGAGCGTAACGTGCAAGCCGCCGCCGGTATTCTCTTCCCTAATAACCTCGCTGAGGAGCGTGCCCGTCGTGAAGCTCAACTCGGCCTTGATGGCCCCGCGCCCCCTCCCTACACAGATGGCCAGGGTCGAGGTCGGGCTCCCGGGCGACCCGGATCTACTGGTCGCAGCAACAGCACTGAGACTACCAACTCTATTACAGCTCCTCCACAGCAAATTAAAAGCATGCTGGACGTCTAAGGGGCAGTATCTCAAATATCTACCAGCATCGATCTCCATTTATGATAAAGTTTAGAATCACGACTAGTTCTGTATATTTAGGTTGTCTATCACGCAACGAGCTTCTACATTGTTTGCATAAATAGGCTGTTGGTTTTGCCATTTGTTGTTGCTTGATGGGTTGTTGCCATAGTCGGCCACGTTGACTTCATTGGTATCTACCTAGTAGCTATGAACTTTTACGAAAAGTAATACGCTGTCAATGATATACATTTAATCGATTCTCTACCCATAGTAACTCCCACATAACATATTGCCCACTCTGTCGTATCTGGAACAACACGTACGGCAAGAGTTCCAGTTGCAAGCTATGGCTGTTTTGCTCTGAGCCCGTAACGTGCTTGAGACCAAAGGATGAAAGAGAAGCAGAGTCATAGTCACTTACATCACAGAAAACACTGGAAATAATATATATTCGCTTATATTCAAGCAGAATGTGCTTGTTAGAAATTCAAAGAAACAAAACAGGTTACCCTATAGAAGACATAACTTTGCAGTTACAAAATATGCCGTAACCAAAATTGAAGCCCATTTAAAAACAACTACATTGCGTACCATAAAATGGCCTTGGGATTGCTATTATGGTGACCTGGGGTGAAAGACTGCTACAGCGAGGCGACGATACGGTCGATACTACAAAGCATCGTGAGTATGATCGTCAAGGACCCTTAAGATCGACACTAGAACCATCATGATGTCAGTTCTTACTACATCTGTACTTGCTGGCTTAGTCTGCAGGGTAATCACATGCGGGGGGATCTGTCCCCTAGCTGAAGGCGATAAGCTACTTGGCATTGATCGTGGAGCCTCAAAATCAGGCCTGGACGAGGGATATTACAGAGGGTGGCGTTGAAAGCCCATCGTTAACTTGGTCCCGACGCCAGACTCGCCAAGACTGTCACCTCCACAAAGACATTAGAAGGACAACAGGGTTTCACGATGTTGCGAGCTGTTAAAACTCCCGAATGGTGTGTCAACTCCAAGACAGTCAGTCAGCACGAGCACACCGGCACGGAAATACGGAACGGAACCGAGAGATGGGGTCGGATGTAAATGTCGTGGCGGGACGGTGAAAGATGGTAAGAAAGAGGGATTGTCAGATTTGGGCTTCATTTTCGTGCAACATGTAGACTACCCTATGTGATATGGATAAGCTTCGAGTGTTGCACAGAAAGATCGCGAATCAAATCATGAGACCTTTGACGTACATACGTCTATGCGTTTGCGCACGCAAATGAGGATACCTGCATGGAAGGTCCTTGGGGCGCATGCAGTCATGATACGTAACAGTACATCTAGCTCGTGTTGCGTTGGGATCAGGTCGGGTCCTGAACCCGACTCAAAAACAAAGTCCAACCCAACCCAGTGCAGTTAGCTGGGTAGTTGCATCCATCCAGATCCAAGCTGAGCTTCACGATCGCTTGATCTGACCCGAGAGCCAACTCCAAATGTCAATTGCTGTAATTAGCGAGGCTGAGGCTCTAAAGAGAGACATATCTGGAGGGTCCACCAAAATGAGTACTATGTAAAGGTTATTATGGGAATTTGGGTTTGAGTATAAAAGAGCGGTGTAGAAACAAAGGCCCGAACTGGAGAGGTCGAGCAAGATGAGACAAGTTCAGGACAAGACAGGCAATGAGCAGATGATGTGGATCTCTATCGGGCAACAGTACAGGGCCACTAGTATGTGGCTTGGAACAAAGACAACATGAAATTGCCAGTCTCTCGTGGAGTCCGATGCGACAATTGGAAACCCATCAAATTCCAAAGCGTCAAATGCTGAACCGCGAGGTTGGGAAAATAGCGGCTCTAATAGCTTACCAATTCGACCGGGGCGACGTATGCACTGAACACGAACTGGTGTACAGAGTAGATAGAATTTGTTGCCGAATCAGTCAAATCGAGGTCCCTTGCTTCACCGGCAGCCCACGTACCGTAGTCTGCCGACCCTCGAGTGATATCCTCCTGCCTATGGAGTTGTCACATGGGTCAGGTCGGAATGGGCGGGCGCGGGGCTCATAACAAGAACCTCCCAAAGAAGAGTCATCAGTTGTCGTCGACATTTAGTTGGTGTACTGAGAGTACGAGCCAGCACATGCAGGTTAGGCCCAGGGTGGAGTGTGGCATCCTTGAGGGACCATGTTACTCTGGTGGATAACTCTGTCGTCAACCTGCGTCGTGCCTTGCATTTGGTGGCATGATTGAAGAGCGGGCCAAAGGCTAGGACGAGGGCTCAGACAGTAGTTCAGGAACAATCAAGGTACCGCACAGTTGAGAGAGATGGTTCAATATCTCGTGCAAAATATCCATGGTGTTTCTTGCGGCGAACGAGCAGTCTGTTTCCTAGCAACCAGCAGCCTGGAAATACCTAAAAGGCGGTAAGTTAATCTGCGGCTCTTCATTCCAGCGGGCAGATGTTTTGGACGGATCTATGTGTGCCAATGCTATTTCGGGATGATATTCGAATTCCATACCACAAATTGTACCTGGAAATAGGAATTGAATGCCAGTGCACTTGGAGACCCAGTACTAACTAAACCAGCCACACACTTACAAGATCAAGGAGTCGCACGATTGAGTTGAAGAAAAGACCCTCGATGCTGATCACAGACGCCAAGTGGAGCTGTCATAGTGAGGAGGCGCAAACGGCGGCTGCTAGAGGCGGCTGGTTGCGTTGTTTTAGCGTATGCAGGTCAATTCTCGCATCTCCTCTGTTGTGATCCTTGGATCATTTGAGAAGAGAGCGGCGTTGGGCTGGAGAAACGGGACGGAGGCTTGAGGAAAGGCGTGAGTTGCCATGTCAAACTTTGCGAGGTGCCTGGAAATACTGAGATCAAAAGAGAATATGATATGGCTGATGAAAACGAGGAGAAGGAGGCTGGAAGTCTAACCATTTGCCGCCAATTGAAGAGATCGCCACTAGTAAGCATCCAGTTGCCAATAGAAACGTACAACGGGTATAATTTTCCACGACTTGGTGGATTGTAGTGCTTGGCATTGTAATATGCTCAAGATTCCTATTTGTGGTGATTATGTATAGAGATTCTATCTGGTGAACACAATAAAAGACTCGTGGATTGTGCATTGACGATAGTGTTGCAGGCCTGTAGTGTTTAGGCCAATCGAAAGCATCAAGAACAAGATCATCGGAGGTGTCGATAACAGGGGAACCCTGAATCATGCAAGTCAGCGGGTTGCAGAAAAAAAAGTAAGATGATCAAGAAGTGGTTAAAAAAAGACTGCAACTCTTGTAGTAGAATGCGTAGAGGAATGCCCTACTTTATCTTTGCTATGCTAAAAGAAGCGTCTCAAGTGTTTATCTTTTTGTGAACAGCCGCATCCCGCTTGTTTAGAGATTTCTTATCGATACAGGGTCACAGGACGCTTTGATGACGGGAAGGAGGGGGACGTGCATGAAGTAGAGGGACAGACGGAGGGGGTGGGGTAGGTAGTTGCCGTTCATGGTGGAGGGGTTCAGGACAACGGAAGGTGCGCGGAGGGCTGGAGCTGGAGGGTAGGAGGGGTAGATTAGCACTTACCTTACTTGAGGAAGAAGGTACCGCTTTTTAGCGGCTCCATCATTGCAGAGTGCAGCAGCATTAGTCTCCTCCAACATTGACAGCTCACAAGCACCACCGTTTCGAAAGAGACCAGCAGCAGAACAGAACAGAACGAGGAAAAAGAAAAAGAAAAAAAGCACATGCCTGGATCGACTGGGTTGACAATTGGAAAAGTCTGTTTTTTTCAGGGACGAAACCTCAGCGAGTTATCCGGCATGAAAGTTGTACTAAGGTACACGTCAATCAGCCACCACAAACTCTAGAAAGCTTCTCTAGGAAGACGCCAAAAGTCAATTTCAATCGGCCGCCTCCGATCTTTCTAAGGTCATGGAATCGTCACAGGCTGCAACATGAAGAGGCTACCTATTGAGGGTATCGTCAGGTGTATGTATTCATGGACAAATTATGGCAGCATCAGCAAAAGTGCGTGTCAACTGCAAGAATATTAATGCGTCTATCATGCTCACCACATCACAGATCATAATTATCGTGGACAACTAGAATCTTTGCATTCGCGCATCATGTGGGTAGCTTGTGAACCCCGAAGAAAGAAAATATGCATTCCTTCCAAGCTGCAAGCGCAACGTCCACCTAAAACTTGCAGAAACGCAAACGCGAGCCATGTTGCTCTCCCCACACGCTGTGCGCCTCTTTCAACGTGGACGGATGGGGCATGAGCCCTGGTTGGCTTTTCGAGGTTTTAGGCCCTGGCCTCTGCATGGCGATGCTGAATAGGCACAGGCACAACCTTGATGCCATCGTTTGTCTTTTGCGATACCACGTACTCCGGCCTTCTTGACGGTAACTAAGAGGGTTTCACGAGTTTGGTCTACGTTGAAAGTGCCTGGGACCGGTCCACTTAGTTCACCTCAACTACAAAGACGCGCCGCATGAAACACAAGCGACTGCAACAAGCAAATATTTTGGACGCATCCGAGCCCTAGCCTGCAGGTATTATTCGATCTGCATAATAAACAATATCTGCCACATCCACAGCTATGGATGAGTCTTGAATATGAGAGCGCCGCAGCAGCTGAGTGCCATATCACTACACAGAACCTCCAGTGCGTCATACAAGGTCAGAATTGAGTTGGGCCTGACTTATGTACGGCATCTTCGGAATCAATTGTCAGCCTCATGCTGCGAACTAACAGAGCCTCTCACTACGACCGTTACTTATCATCCGCAAGACATCGGTCTTTTTGCAAGGATTTGCGTCATTACTTACACCCAACGGTGCCAGGGCGTCGGGTTTCGAGGATTGATCGCGCGACTTGAGTTTCTGACCTCTGAAGCCATTGGGGTCATTTTATCTCGAGCCTTTGTCCAGTTTCAGACCGTAACATCAGAGGCGAATAACGATGTAGCAGAGACATCTCGGTGTTATTGTTTTTAGCGAGAGAAGCAGAGGAAAGGGTTGCACTCTACTTCCATGTAGCTTACTTCTCCCCATACTATGTTCATTGTCAACCTGAACCTCAAGCCCACCGGCCTGCGGGATCCAGGCACCATTATGCCTTTCAACCTATCATGAGCCGAGCAAAAGCAGCGAAATGCTGCGAGGGGTATTGTCGGATCAGATTGCATGGTCTGGCCATCTAGATAGATGACTTGTACAGGGCACTGGCTGGTACTCAACACGTCCTCGTTTGTGGTTTGACCTGCTCTGTGCTAGGAACGGACTGGGCTCAACTCGAGATAGAAAATTTACCGTAAGTGTGTCCATGGCAACCAGGAACAAGCTTGACAAAGAACTTTACATGGTACGAAGAAGCAAGAATGGGAACTTGTGATGTGAACGCCAAGGCCCCATCACGGCCCCTTGCGGCCGGTCGGCCAGGGACGGCTTCGCTTCGAGTCAAACACAGATTTTTGGTTCACCATGCAGCTGGCGCGAGGTTTATTTTTACTATCGCACAGCGGCACATTGGGGGTCTCTAGTGAGTCAAAACTATTAGAGCGCCGCCTAGTTACATACAGCCTTCGCTGACATGGCCCAGGCCCCGCTCAAGGCTGAGAAACCAACCCCTCGCATGTATGCTGGCACTAATTCGGTTGGCGAGGTCGCGAAACCTGATCCAAGGCATGAACAGAATCTGGTCTGTTCACAGGCCTTGACCAACACGTTATTTTCTCACAGCCTTGACGTTACGATGTACGGTGAGCCGACATGATGGAACAAACATTTGCAATATTTTATATTTTAGCGGTCACTTGAAAAAAACAACGCACCAAAAGGCTGGTTACCCTCAAGTTCATGTCGCTCTCGGTCAGGGCTGGTCAACCGTCAGCTTGCTTCACCACTAGCTTGCAGCTTGTTGGTTGATCGAACTGCAACGCTTGCAGGGTTGTCCCTAGCATGGGTCATAATATCAGGTACATACATACATGCTGGCGCTATGTACCTGGCCCGCCCCCTGCTCAGCAGTGCAGGTGACCTGTACCTGACGTCTCTGACTGGCATGAGTTGTTATTCTGTGCGCCCTCGAATACCAGAATTATTCAGCAAGGTGCTGTGCGACTCGAATCAGTCTGTACATGCTGTTTGATGCCAGTGCTGGATATTGGACCCGCGCGCCTGGGTACGACAGGCACTCATGTTGTTCTTACTTGTTGTAATTCCACCCACACCCACACCCATCTTATGTCTTGGTTATTGTCCCTAACAGTCAGTCACCGCTCAAAATACGGAGACCTCTATCCGCGACAAGCATCGACTCATCCTGCTACACTCTCCCCACCAAAGCTGGCAGTGCCTTGCCCTGTCTGCCTGTCAGGGTTTTCCACGAGGCAGGTCGAACTGTGATCAGTCGCAAACCGGTAAAGCGGAGACGCAGATGGTTGTTGGCGCCGTGTGAACCGAGCCTAGAAGCTCCGCGCCCAGCGAAACTCAAGACTGATGGCACCCAGTTGCCTGGCTAGATTTACAGCCAGCTGGAGCCCTAGAGGATTAGGTTCTTGCCGGTCTTCCCACCTGCGGTGATCCGGGTCGATGAGCATGACAAGAGCAAGGACAACTGTGTGAGGTGGCTAGCACCTAGACTGATTGGTCGGGCAACGCAACTAACAAAGACTCCGTCCTAGTGTAAGGGAAACAAGAGAGAGTTGGGCGACTCGATCCATGTCCCCATGCATCCATCCCGGATCCGGACTCCACAAAGACAATCGATTTGGGGTGCGAAAGCAACCATAAACACACATACATCATCGCCACGCTTGCCCCTGCCGCCCTGCCACTTTCCCTCCCTGTGCCCCTGTCTCGACTCGCCAGTTGTAACTGTCAACCTTTTTTTTCTTCTTTTGCGTCACATACAGCAGGCTTTATGCCGTTAACTTGCAGTACATACAGTTTCAACACAATTTTTGCTTTTTCGTCACTTGCTGATGAATTTAACCTGAGACTATCAAACGTGGTGCTGAAGATACATACAAACCCCAAACTTTGTTGACAGCGGTTTGACGGGCTTCCTCACTTTCACAGCTGTCACCCAGAAAATATCAATTCACCTGGCTCTGGTCCGTGTCGCTTGATGGATCTAGGCCCTGGCCTTGGCTCGCTTGCATCACCACTACGCACGCCTCCCCCCGCCGGCATTTCGCACGCTCTGAGGTGGACCTTAGCACGTCGTGGGTAGTGTACTGTAGGAGTCTGAAAACATCTCCGCTCGTTCTCTTACAACTCTCTCACACGCTCCCTCTTTCTGCATCATTATTGTCTCTCCTCTTGGCCCCTTACATATACCTCTCCCTTCGTCCTGCCAGGATCAGCCTTGAGCCTTGACCTGTTTCGTCGTGTGTGTTTGTCTTGTTACGCTCGACCCTCCCGGAATTTTACTTCTTATCTCCATCTCCATCTCCCCCAAATTCCTGAGGGCGTGCCTTCGTCCTCTCCGGGGTTGCCTGCGCCTGGCCATCATAACCCGAACAGCGCCGCCTGCTGAGTTCTTCCGATTGTCTTGAGATTCTCGGTGTTTTAAAGGTTATTGGCGCATTTGATTGCAAATAACGCAGTTCCGACAACACTATATATCCGTGGACAACGATTACCCGACCGACTTCTCGTTGTACCTGTGCGACCAGGACGTCGCACTCCCGCGGGCATCTTTCTTACCTACTTCCGCAAGGTTATTCTGCGCAACGGCAAAGTGTCAGTAGTATTGCATCTAATATTGATCTCTACTTTGTTGCAATGGCGGCCACTTTTCGACCAGTGAACTCACCACTGGCGATGACTGTTTCCAGAGAAGACGTCATGGGCCCATCGTCCTCGACCCCCCGACCCAACACAGCTCCTCAACCGCACCCGTCGAGACCTACAGACGATGGTACAACCCCGACAAGGGCAACATTTAATATGGCTAGCCAGAAGCCTCTTCCCTCGAGCCCGTTTCCGCAGGGAATTCAGGTACCCGATCAACCGCTCAAGCCAAAAATGCCCCAGCGTCACGATTCACGGCATTCGAATAAATCAGGCGACTCGGGAGACGTAGATATGGACGATTCCGATGGAGAGACTGGTACTATCGACGACGGCGTTGGATCTGACGACGAAAGTGTCGGAGCAGATGGACCCCGCTCTAGCAAGAAGAAGAAATCACAACGCTTTTACTGCACTGACTATCCTCCATGCAATCTGAGCTTTACACGCAGTGAGCATTTGGCCAGACACATCAGGTTTGTAAAGGTTTAGCAACATGACGAGCATGACTCTGACAGATACTTGCAGAAAGCATACAGGCGAACGTCCATTCCAATGCCACTGTTCACGACGCTTTTCGAGACTCGACAACTTGAGACAGCACGCACAAACGGTTCATGTTAACGAGAATATTCCTATGGATTCGCTGGCTGCAACTGGTTCTCGGTTTCAACGCCAAATGCGACCCGATCGAGTAAGGCAGGCTGGCAATCGAGCAAGAGCATCAACAGGCGGCAGCGCGGGCGGTCCCCAACGAGGGCATTCTAAATCACTATCAACATCGAGCATCAATAGTGTAAGCTCGGTTGGCTCTGCTTACAGCGTTCAAGATGCCAGACGACGACCACCACCTTTGGTCATGGCTGACCCTCGGTCACGGCTATCATTCGAGTCGTACCGAGGGTCTATGGACGGCGGCTTGCCCCAATATCGAGCCGTTTCTCCAAGTGAATACGGAACCCCTACTTCTTCGACGTTCTCAACCGGGCAGAGTAGCCCTCGATGGGGACCCGGTGTATCTTCCCCAGCAACCTCGCACTCTCGATCTCACAGCATGTATACGACAGGCTCCCGTACGCCAGGTCGTCGTTTGAGTGTTCCCTCAGGAAACAATCCGTTCCAATCCCCCGGCGCACTAGGAGGCAGACCGATGATGTTTGGACCCAATCCTGGCCCTGCCAATGCTTCGAATGTGGGTGCTCCTCCGCCAACCAGTAATGGCATCCCTCCATCCCCAACTTCCGCGACCTCTCAATGGCCACGCAGAGAGTCGATGTCTGAAAGCGATTGGCGTCGACGAACCTGGCATCCAGACAGCCGCAATATCAATGGGAATCCAAGTCAGCTAAGCTCCGTTGTGAATCAGTCCTCAGTCCGTCCGAACCCGCCACCGCCGATCGCGAACCCTTCCAACTCCCAGTCGTCTTTCCGCCTGCCTGGGATCGAATCCTTTGATCCTCTCCCACCCCGCCCAGCCACCCCATCCAGGAGACAGCCTTCGCCAATGATTGTCGATGCGGAACCTCATGTACGCGGTCCCTATCAGCCACATCTTCCCGAGACTCCGATGCAGGACGAAAGACGAAATCTCAATATGTATGACGCTAGTATTCAGCGTGGCCTCAATCGTCTGGACATCAATCATAATACCCCCCCTCGTGATAGTGCTGGTTCATGGGCTTCCGAGGCGAATAAGGCGGTTCAAGCTCAGGCCGAGCATGTGCGACTCAACCCACCTGTTGTCCGTTTCGAGGAGCGCCCCTCGGTTTACCAGGGATCTAAGCCTACGTCTGCCCCACGGTCGTTTCACCAACACACGATGTCGGCTCCTTCCATCACGACGACTAGAGAGAACAAACGCCGGGGCTGGTATCATGGACCGGTGTCTGTTCAACGGGATGGCAGATTGCCGCAGGAACCGCAGGACCCTCGGCTGGCGCACGTTGAACGGATGGTGCACCCCAACTTCACTGGTTTCAGTGGATTTCCCGTAAAGGAAGCCCCTCCTCCTTCTCATCACCATTATCAACATCCACAGCAGCAGCAGCAGCAGCAGCAACAACAACAGCTGCCCCCTCAGGCTCAGCAGCAGGGCCAGCAGCATCAGTATCAGCAGGTCCAACACCCACAGCAGCAACAACAACAGCAACAGGGACGACCAGGGAGTAATGGCTCTCTCGGACGACTGGAAGCCTTGGTTGCTGTTGCAACAAGCGAAGGCTCAACCGCCAAAGCGTACTGAGCTGCTGCGTCTTCCTCGGTTACAATATTAGTGCTTGTAAAGTACTCACCTTTTCCAAACATCCGTCGCCTCCATTAGTACGTCATTGATTTGAGGCGACAATGACTTTAATGATTTTACGATACATTTCCTTGAATCCGGTTCGACTTGGTTTTATACCCGGAAGCGGAAACGACGCACGTTACGGGCATGGTTTTGTCGCATGATACACGAGCATGATCTCTTTTTGTTTTGATTGTATGACGAATTCCCTACTCTGGAGTCAGCACTTTTCTTTTTGAGCACGAATGATAGCAGTCAACGATGTCCCGGCTTGGTGGGTGACTCAAGAATACCACATTCACTTCAGCACATCGACTCGTCTAGCACATTGTTTCGTAGATGGGATTCTTGCGACGATATTTCATTATCATTTTCTTTTTTTTATCGAGGGTTCTCCGACCCGTTTCTCCACTTGACCGGGCACAGTCTGCAACGGATGGACAAGAACGTCCTGCATCCGGTCAGAGGGTCTTTTAGACGTTTTCTAACGTTTATCGCACGGGATTGGAGGATGGGTTTGAACTTGATACCCTATGACTATAGCGTTTCTGTTGGCGTTTATCAAGACGATTGGCTTAGACTTGTTTCTCAGGATTCTTATGACCTTTCTTTGTTATGGGCAGCTGGTTTAACGATGGAGTCGTGGCTCTGTTTACAGTTACAGATTGATGAAGAGGAGACACAGTTTTGAAACTTATGATGATGCCCTTCCATAGTTATGATAGTATTGCTCAGGCATGAAACTGGGTTATAATGAAAGTTGACTTAGGACTTGCATATGTTTAGATCTCTCGGTGATATGTACCTCTTGGATACTTTTTTCTAGAAATGGCCGCCCTGTATGAATATCCTGGTAGATGAGCTGCCGATGTCTGCGTGACAGGGGCGACGGGTCCCGTGGGAGAAATGACGACCTCTCAGCATAAATTGGCTTGCTGATTTCGTCTCTTTCATCTCGAGTGGCCAACGTTTCTGATACCCTGAGCCGTCTGATAGTAATAGCGTGTCCATGCGCATCACCGCGTCCTGCCCTCTAACTCTACCATGCTAAGACAAACACCATCTGCCTGGTATATGCGTACAAAGTCTATACAGATCTAATTAGGCTCCATCCTACTGGGCACTAACGCCGAAAGTAAACCTGTCAACGCGAATCTATCGTCGTTGTTCTCCGATGCCTTCTCAGCTATAACAGTATGATCCTTGACCTTGATGTGCGTCAGCTCCGCTACTCCTGCACCCAAACCGTGAGGCATGTACTCCTTTGCATAAGTTGGCAAAGTTATCCCTTTATTCTTGACAACCGACTCGATGGAGTATCGAACCGTTTCCGCTACCGGATAGGCTTCACCAAGTTCTAGTAGTGCGCGGCATGCTTTGATGAAGGTTTCGAGCTGTATGGGACTTTCTTTGATGATTAAAAGGACGCGGAAGGCACACACGGAACTTGCCTGGATGAGCCAATGTTCTTTCCGGAGAGTGTAGAGAGCACGGAAATGCCAGATCGTCGACATGGCGTTTGTGGCATGAGCGTAGGTGGTGGAGCGTGGGTTAAAGGGGCCAAAGGTTGCCTTGGAGACATTGTCGAAAGGTTGTAGAATGCTGATGGCTACAAGATCCACACTGAGACTTTGGAGATATTTAGTAGGTATTAAAACGAGACTCTGTATTTTTTTTTCGGGATGCTTACTGCAGCAGTAGAGCGGCGGGAAGAACCGCATTCTCAGCTCTCAGGGGTTCTGGTAGAGAGAACTTCCACTCGATTAGTTGTGAGTACAATTCGACCGCCCGTCCAGCATTCAAGGATGGCGAAACACCCTGCTCTATAGGGATGATAAAATCGAGCACTTGCTCCGTAATCTCGGCGAAAGTACACTCGACATCAAAGATTTCACGCTTCAGAGACCGCTGGGGCTCCGCAGACAAGGGGTAAGGGAACCACCAATACTCAGGACTCTCCTTTCTGTTCAGTGGCGTTATATCTTGCTGCCAAGTTTTCTCCCGTGCGGGCTTTTTGATCACGAAACGGCGACAGAGACCGTGCATTGGCTTCCTGGGTCATGTGTTAGTCAGACTAACTCTCGCCATACGTATACGACTTACCAATCCCAGACATAGAACCCCCATTGTATCCAGGATAAAGCATGGGCTTCAGCACGTTGTCTCGAACCAGCAATGGCTGTGTCGGTTGAACGCTGTATGTCATCAAGCCGAAGCTCCATGTAGCGCTGGTGCATAAGTCTATGAAACTCAAGCGCAGTATTCCCATCGCCCAAAGCACCTTCATACACATACATCAGCGCAAGGCCCTGCACAACTGGCAACAGAGGACGCGTGTCTTCAAGTTCTAGACACCGTTTAGCCTCCTCGGCGAATCCGCGGCCTCTAGTACTGATATCACCAGGTACGCTGAATGTTGCTGAGCTGGTAGAGTACAGCTACAGTGCCGCTGTCAGTCAGGAAGTCGGATCATGGAATGGATATGAAATAGCCTACATACGCAGCTAACGGCTAAGAGGGCATTGACGAGGAATGGAGAGCAGAAGCGAAGTTGCCAAGGCGCGCCTGTAGTCTTGGGATCGAGGTTCTTGAGGTCTTCCTCGAAAATGGTTCGGTCAATAATGCGGTTACACACAGTATCCCATGCCCAGAATAGCAACAACAAGTGGCTCAAGAGCTTGTCATCTTGGCTTGCGCTTGTCCATCGTGAAATCGGCAGTGTATATCCTGGGAGATCAACGAATACGTCGTCCGAAAATCTTCGCTGGGTATCTCGCCAGCCCTCCTCAAAGATATGATCAGGGTGGTCGTGCCTGAATAGTATTAGAGGCTGCGTATATAATTTTGCGCCAACGTGAAATTTCGTCTTTGACTTACAGGGCCGTGAGTCTAGGTTGTTGTGTTTGAGAAAAGCTCGCGTACGTAGCAAATAGACTAGGCGAGCTGGCGCTTCCGGATGTATTAGTGCTGTTGGAAGTGTTGGCACTGTTGTTCCGTATTAGAGGATTCATCTGTTGTCTGGATATCGTAGAGGTATTGCTCTGCATTGTCGCATCCACTCCCTGCATGTCTCCAGTGACCGTCTTGACGTCCTGTCCAGCACGTATCATTCGCAGAATCTCATCTGTCTCGTGAGGCTCCCGGGTCATCAGAGACGAGTAAAGGTTCTTATGCCCGGTCAGGTTCTCCTTTAGTGCTTCGTTCTCCCTCTTCAGGACGGCAACCTCAGCCTCAAAAGGGCGAATGACATATTGGCATTCGCGCCCACCGTTAGTACAAGCTGAGCATTTGGGTTTTTGGCCATCACACTATACGTCTGGTCAGTAGTGAAATACCAGCGGTGAGTGATGGTAGTATCGTGTAATCACCCTTGCCTTGCGCTGTCTGCAACTTTGGCAGGCGTTCTTGGTAAAACTTCGTCTGGGAATGTCAACATTGAATGGAGGCTTGGAGCCAGAAGGGCCATCGCGAGCTGGTCCGGGTAGTAGAGGGCGTAGACGACCAGAAGCTCCGTTGTCGTCCATTTTTTATTGTGTTGTTTCCACGGGAAGTGTTGCAGGGCGATGATGGGTTGCTAAAAGATGCGACAAGTTGGATTTCGCCCGAGATCAACAAGACATATTTCCGTTCATGGTCAGCTGGTGAGCCGTGAGGGGCAAATATGAATAGACGATGCTGTAAATGGCCCGTCATGGCACTGAAAGACTATGGAATTTTGCCTGTGTATGATGTATCCACGACGTCACTTTGACCTCAGTCTCGGAGCTGCTTCTTTGTTAAGCGAACATTTATCTCTAGAATTTGAGAATCAATTAAAGAACCACTTTATCACTTTGTAAATTGTGGGGGTTGAATTTTGTTTATTAATTAACCTCCATGTTTCACTTCATCATAGGAACATGAGTTGTTGGTTGAAGGATGAACTCATTGTGACCTAGGTTAGTAGTCGTCTAGATAGTCCAGTAGTACACATATGAAACATCATTACAAAACCTAGCGAGCGATTAGTGAGCTCTTGCGGTTATCAAATTTTCAATTCGCTTTCGAATCATTATCATTGACATACAATAGCTATCATGAAAGCTTCAAGAACAAGGTTCCTAAATAGCACATCGTCCGCTGTCGCTCGTCTCTTGTTTTCCATATCCTACCTGCCCTTCGTACCATCTGTCCGTACGCCCACCCGCCCGCCAGTCACCTTGTAATATCGTATGCCGTCT
>NC_031954.1:4925603-4992818 GCF_000303195.2 Fusarium pseudograminearum CS3096 | reverse complement strand
CCACCCGCCCGCCCGTCACCTGTCTATCGTAGCCTATCGTCGTCTTGTCCAGAAACGCCTGCAAAATATTATGTTGTTCACCTCGTGCTTGCCAGTTATTACATCTCTTGTTGTTGGGGAACGTGTCCTTCAACAGCGCTCAACGCTCCAAGGTTTACTTCACCAAGACGCTCGCCTTGGTCCTGGACACCTGCCAGAAGAGCCACACACTCGATCACGTCCTCCGGCTCTAGGAGATGGGACTTGGCTAATGTGACCTTTGTACTGGCGCCGATAGTGACTGTGAAGACGTGGTTAGCGTCGAGCACAGGGCCCGAAGCAGCGTTGAGGCTACGGAACATGTCCTCGTCGGTAAAATCATCGCCCATGCACAGCGCAAACTCGAGGTGCCCATTTCCGTCGTTGTCTTCAGCGGTACCAGGGGTGTGGTACATGGTGATGAGGCGCTTCGCGATCTCTCCCTTGTTGATAAACGTGGGGCGGACTTCGATGTTCGCCTTACCAGGCATCACCTCAACATCCCACTTGGAAGCTACAGTAGACTCAAGCTCCTTGTGGCACTCCCGCGACATGTGGATGCCTTGCTCAGGGTCAGCTAGTCGGTAGTGCCACGTCAAAGCGCATCGTTTTCGTTCAATGAAGGAACCTATGTACATGTTAGTATACGTGGCGTAGGAATGTCATGGGGGAACAAACCTTGTACTCTGTCTGTGTATTTCTGGAACACTTCCATCACCTCAGCTTGCCATCCCATATCGAACGTCTCCGCAAGGTTTTCCCACTCATCTGAGCCAGGGTGCTTCATAAAGCTACCGTGCTCAGCTGAGAATCCAAGGCGTGTGTTGTTGCCGAGGTGCTGCTTCAGAAACTCCTGGTCTCGTCCCGAGATGATCCAGACGGCGTTCTTCGGGTCAGCGGCCAACAGGTCGAGGGTGTGAATAAGACGCTGCGAGGGCACTGCAGCACTAGGCTCACGAACAATTGGTGTCAGGGTACCGTCATAGTCGAACATAAACAAGCGCTTGTTCGCTGAGCGGTACTGAGTAAGAAGAAGAGCGCGATCGAGAAGTGGCGTCGAGTTGGCTGAACTGGTGTCGCCGAGAACGTTGTAGACCTTGCGAATGAACTTGGTGATCCATGACTGGACGTTGTGCTCAGTAACGTGTTGGTAAAGGCGGGACTGCATCTCCTGTCGCTTGTCGTCGGACATGGTAAGAGCGGCGTTGATCTTCTCAGCAACGCCGCTGAGATCCCATGGGTTGATGTGAATGGCGTCGCCCAGACTGCTAGCAGTACCACTGAACTCGGAGAGAATGAGAGGAGCGTTGCCGACTTTTTGGCAGATGATGTACTCCAAACTCGTGGTGTTCATGCCGTCACGAACAGAGGTAATAAGTCCCATGTCACTAGCTCGGAGAAGGGCGAAGTACTCGTTCTGGCTGAGATACTGTGGATAGTGCTGAACTGGTGAAAAACCCAGGCTGCCGTACATGCCGTTGATGCGCATAACGAGCTCGTTGACGCGGGTCGCAACCTTGGTGTCGTCCTCCAAATCCTCCTTCTCTGCCTCGACGCTAGTGGGTGAGGTGACCTGGATCAAGACCACCTTCTCACGCCACTCAGGGTACATTTCAAGGAAGCGCTCAAACGCCTGCAGCTTCTGAGCAACACCTCTAACACTATCAAGACGATCACGTCCGACGATGATCTTCTTGCCGCGGTAGAGTTGTCGCAAGGCATTGCACTTTTCAGTCACAGCATCGGTCCAGGCAAAGTTCTCAACCTTGGCGGCATCAATACCAATTGGGAAGACACCAACCTGGACACGGGTTCCATAGGCATCGATCCCAAGAGTGTCAGATGGGAAACCGAGAATTCGGGTACAGCAGCTCAGGAAGTGGCGAGAATAGCTGTAGGATTGGAATCCAATGAGATTGGAGCCCAAAACACCCTCGAGAACCTCCTTGCGACGGGGAAGGCAGCGGAGGAACTCACTACTGGGGAAAGGCGAATGCAGAAAGAATGAGATGTACATGTTAGGCACTCTCTGTCGCAGCATGCTAGGAAGCAACATGAGGAAGTAATCGTGGACGATTACGATGTCGCCGGGCTTGTAAATCTCGATGATCTTGTTGGCGAACTTTTGGTTCATGCGGTAGTAATCGGCCCATTGAACGCGCTCACGTCGGCCGTCGGTCGGCTCATGTTGCTTGTAGTGAAGAAGTGTGTAAAGATCATGCTCGGCATATCGTCGCCAGCGGGCCTGGTCCTTGAGAAGGATGCCTTCGGAGGTAGCCTCAGACTCATCGGAGAGCCAAACTGGGTAGGTTCGGATAGTCTTGTTGTGAGACAATCGGTACTCGAGACGGTCTTGGTCCTCGCGAGGAACCCAGAGACCATCAACGGGAGGCGGAGTCGGCAGGCGTGTGTTACCATCAATGGGAACAGGTGCGGAGAGTGCGTTGAGAGAAGTGGCACCTAATGTGTTTGGGGCGGGTGTGCCAGGTGAGGAAACGACGTCATCGGTGGGAGCGTCGATCTCACCGGTCCATGCGACGACAGTGTGATTCCATGGAGTAGCGTCGGAAGAAAGGTATGCGAAGGAATCAAAGAGAGCGGATTGACCACGACGAGATTTCAAGTCCTGAAAAGAAAAAAGAAAAATTTAGCTGAGTTCGATTTCCATGTGACAGAGCAGACGACAGCGCGCGAGGGGAAGTGGCCAGGGAATAAGCTAGCTTTGGTTGGAGAAGAGGGGAAAGCGAAATGCAAGCTAAAGAGCTGACCCCAGTCGACACAGTTGATACGAGATGAGTATCCATGGATGTCTTGGGAAGCGAAAGTGAAGCGAAGAATTAGTCTACATACCCAATCACCGCCTTTTCGATAGACAAAGGAGTGCGGTGTGTTGAAGGTGGCCGAGATAATGTTACCGCTGAGAGCCAAGTCGGGGTTGGCAGCTCGAATCTCGGACAAGGACTCGCGACGGCGCAAGGTAGGCTCGCTGCCGTTGTTTTCGCTGTTGGCAGCCATTTTTGTTGATGGGAATGATGTGGTTTGACAGAGTCAGAGCTCGGTAGAAGAGGGTCGTCAAGGAGGAAGAGGGCCGTCAGTTGGTGCCTCCTTTGGGATCGTCTTGTCGAAGGAAGGAAATCGCCGTCTCTTTCGCACGAGGGAGTTCTGCTGTGGGAGTAATGCGCGCAGGTCTGCTGTTGACCAATGTAAGCGGGAGGACACAAGCAGAGAGGGAGGCTGCGCGATGAGTAAAGAGTGGTTGAGAAAATGATGTGGAAGAGTAAGAAGGAGGAAGAGGAAGAAGAAGAGAGGCTGTTGGAGGGATGTAGAGGGACAGAAGTAGATACTACACAGGAGAAGTGGAAAGAACAGAAGTCTGATAAGGTAAGGTTAGGTTGGGACGGTACCTGGAGTAGACAGCAGTAACAGTGACGTTGGATGGTTTTCCCCAGTAACTTGGTCTACCTTAGTAGCTACCTTGAACTTGAACTAACTCGAGTCGAGTCTTGAAGGCCTGGTTAGTCTTAAATCGGTCCGGGCGGTTTCGGCGATTCATCGTCATATGTGTTGCTGAGACGGACGGACGAAGCCAGAACCAGAACCAGAACCTCCCCTCCCACTTGATGGTGGGGCAACATCCATGATGGAGGTGCCTTGGAAGTGCATCAAAACTCACACATGGCAAACTAACTTTTTTAAGCCTATTCACTGAACTGTCTTTTGGTGACTCTATAGCTGATGGGACGGAGCAAAGTTGTTAAAGGCCCGACAACTGCCAAGATTCATTGACTTGAGCTGCCAACTTGAGAGCGGCCCAACCTGTCGATGCCGATCAGGTACAGGCGGACATTCAATGGCTGAACCTGGCTGAACTAGCATTACCTTTACCAGCATCACGGATATGATATCCTGTACGTATCGCACCGTTACAAACCTTCAACACCGCCAAATTTGGCATCACGGGGTGACATGACACAGATGCAGCTCATCACTCTCTTTTTCCGAGTCAGGATCATATATGCCTGACTTTATCACTGCCATCAGATCATACTAGTGAAAGGGCGAGAACTCTGTCTCCCCGGTCTCGCATAGGTAGTTTATTCCCATGTGATCGCGGGGGAGGGGCAATCGTGAGAAACAAATCGGCCGACATTGGAGTTGACTGCTTATTAAATTCCTCGGGGTTAGGAAAGGTTCGTAGAGAATCTTGGCTAGTTATTACGTGTACTTGTATTTGCTATCAAATATATTACTCAGCTACTCCGGCCTTTACTCATCAGCAATGGTCGGCAATGCCTTTGCGGTAGCGGGGAGAACAACTGCAGATCAGTGTTTGGGTATTCTGTTAGTCTGTCAATCGTTCGGGGCTTAGTAGGCCTTGTAATTCCTTCTTGCCCGTGTTGTTTGCGGCACCCTACTACTGAAAAGTTAAATCGGACAACATGCCAAAGCAGTTTGAAATGAGACACAGCGGAATGAGGATCAATCTCGAAGGTCCCGGCTTCGTGGTTGACACATCCCAAGATCGACCAACTCTATTCATCATCGGCAGTTCCATTGTGATAATTGATAAGATGCGATGCTATGCTATTCTCGCAGTATCCACAAGTTAATGCACCAGCAATAAACAAGCAATACGGCACGGCACGAGTACCAGCACCAGCACCAGCAAGCTACTGATCGTACCGTAGAAGCGAGTAAACACACCAGAATGGAATGACTTGTTCAAAAGACGGTGAGTCCGGGTTGCTTAACGGAGATGCACCCCCGATGGTGTACTGTGCTGCGCTGTGCTGTGCCAACGCATGTGCAAAATGGGCAGAATTCATGAATAGATTTGGGGTAATCTTGCTTGGAAACGTCTTACAGGTAGCATGCAAAACAGCGCACTGCCCGATTTTATCGTCCAAGCTTCTAGGCTCTTGATGTTTCCGATGTTGCAATTGCAATTGCAATAAATAATTAGTACTAATCCAGCTTCACTAAAGGGTGTACACTCTAACAGAGGTAGGTACCCATCGCAAGCGCATTCGGACATCACCCCTCCCCCGCCATTCAATTGGCACAAGGTAAATCAGCAAAATGGAATATCATTCACGGGCCGGGCCATTAACTTTGTCACCTTTATGAACCATCCAACGCCAAACGTGGCTGCACGTTCCTGTTGGTCGGGTAGCTACCGATCTCTCTATTTGGACTTTGCTTCTCGCGAGAATATCCGATGCAGGTGCAAATAGATAATGGTGCAAGGTGTGGTTTAGTAGTCACCCTTACTGCATCCTCTCCTGTACAATCTTCGATGGTGGCTTGCATCATGCACCTGTGAGCCATTTACAGAAAACCGTTACCATCTTTCATCTCTTTTGTCTTTTATTGCTGCCCAACAACAAAAGAGCTATATCCACATTGTCTTGTTTATAAACATGCAGCATTCTTGTACACTATTGTCACAGCAGCTCCTGGCATGCGATCCTATCAAGGAGCTTCCGAACATGGCATGTCTTAGACTCTGTGCTCTGTCCCACTGTTCCCACTTGTGCGTCCTCGTCGTCTCGGCCGATCGTGTGTTTTATCAACGGCCTGCCATTGGAGGTTGACCGGCTGTGCAACGAGTTTCCAAGAGGTTCGAGACTGTCTGGAACATCGGAAACATTCACATGCCGGCCCGGCAACTCCGTTACAAGTGACTGATACTGACACACGCGCGAATACTAGCATATTAGGCAATTCTTCTCTCACCATCTTCCGATCTCGGTGTTTGTGCCTCTTTTTTTCTTCTTTCCCCATCCTACTCTTTCGGTGACTATTCGAATCCTCATATCATGATCCTCTCAGCTCCAAGCTTGGAATTACCCCTCTGTGGAGTTCCTACAATGACCAAAGCTCAACGACTACCGCCATCCCGCTACGGAAGCCCAGTCACGATCCAATCATACGCCTTATATTAATATCGAATGGAGCCTCTAGTCAGAATCGTCCAGGAACCTTGATGTAACGGAGATGGTCCAGACTCAACAATCCAAGCAATCGTGATCTGTCAATCGTGGGACCCGTTGCCCCTCCAAATAGGACCAAAAGCTCCAGTCGTATGACGCAACGAGGGAAATTCAGGACAACCGTCGTTGAGTGCTTTTTGATACCAGACCTTGCAGCTTCACAAAAATTCTCCGATGTGAAATTTTACAGATGCATGTGAAAGACAGCCCATAAATACGTGCGACAAGCTGGCAATCTCAAAAAGACCTCAAATATTTAAACAGCCAAATGCTCAGTATGCTGGCTCACCCAACAGAAAATGAAAATAAATGGGAATAAATTGCAAGATATCCCTAATCTCATACTAATTGTCTCTATCCAAGAAAACGTATACCAATGACTCCTTGAACCCCCAATTTCTCGTACATGCCACCCAAAATAGGACATTATCACAAACGCCAGATGTGTGTCCTTGCGAAATATTCGTCGCCCAAACATTGTTCTCATACCAAGTAATCAGATCATGTGCATCTCTACTCCTCTGATGGAGCGCCCATCCCCGAGAAGGGACACACTCCTCCAGCTGACGCACCATTAGGATGAGGAATTCGCGAGGGCGGCAATTGATCCGAAGCTTCGTCGTCAGAAGCAGAACCACTGTTGTCACCGATAATGCGCTTTCCATGTAGGTAGCCCTCGCGCTCGATCTCAATATCTGAGTCGCCAACCTCGAATTCCGAGCCGTCCCTGACGTGCCATTTGGCCATAAGATCGTTTTGGATCCATATGACCTTGTTGAGTGCCTTTACAAGGGCTGTCTTGCGCTGAATGTGTAAACGAGGATGCGAGAGGATGGCTTCGGTCATGATGTCCTGTATGAAGCCGAGGCAGACGCCGAGGTGGACGTATTCGATATGAAGAGGGTGCTTGCGACCAAGGCCAACGTGCATCATTCTACTCATGTTAGTCACTGTTCGCTTGTTACCCATGAACGACAACTACATACCCGACCTTGTCCAGATACTCCCAGAACTCCATCTTGCTTGGATCCGAACAAAGCTTCATCAGATAAGCCCGTAGAAACATCTTTCTGTGCAGAATCTGAGGACTGTTTTCGTCGGGCACCTCATCGAGAGGGCCTTCGAAGGAGGTACTGCGTGTGGTGAAAGCACGGGCGGTGATGTCGTATTGGAGAAGTTTCTTGTAGACGATGTTGACAATGGCGGGAATAAGAGCCTTGACGTATTTGGCGCCAGTAATGAGAGCTTCGATGTCACCTGGGAAGACAAGTTGTCAGTTTGACTGCATAATGATGTCGCGGTTATGCGATGTTTAAGTACGCACGGCTGGAAAAGTCGAGGAATGAGTGTAAGTATTGAACACGAGCTTCTAGATTGGTGTAAAGATCCTCGCGATCAATGTGCTTCACAGGTCGTGAATTCATCTTAGCTGTAGCTGAGATAGTTGTAATCGAGGTGAGTCTATTTTTCGTTCAATTGTCAGAGTGGTTGCTGTGGCTCTGGAGTGGTGATCCTGCTGGAGTAAAATCGCTGGTTATTGTTTGCGATGTAACGTGGAAGGTGGTATAAGATGTTGGTGATGAGAGGTCAGTTGAAGAGTCTAAGTCGATACAAAGCTCAATATACGCGGAATAGAACCTCTATGAGATCAATACAACGAGTCCATAAGCCGATCAAGTATAAAAAAGTTCAAGACATAAGGAGACAGCCAGGACACGGTATTTATTCGCTTTGTGCTTCCTGCATCCTTCTACCCCTCAGTCCCTGGTCCATGACAAGTTTTTTTTTATTTCCCTCTCTCATCATACGCGTTCTCATGGCATGAGAGATCTTCCCCGAGTCTCGCCTTGCTCCGCTACGTTTTGTATCGGTAGCTGGGTTGATCGATCACGCCAGGTCAATAAATCAGCCCATGGGCTGATGGTGGGGCCGTTCCAGGGTCTGTGATGCTATTAGGAGGAAGCTCCCAGCCGGACGCGCCCGAGATGAGATGGGATGAACATTGGTGGACAACGCAGGATTACATGTATTCGTTGGTGATTCGTATGAAAGAATTCAGCTAAGAACTATCTATGAGCAGCAAGTCAAACGGTTTGTCGCTTAAATGGTTAGCATCATGTCGTCTCGAGTGACAGACAGAAGTGGATTGAAACAGCGGCTTGTGGGGAACGATCATCCACTCCATTAGCAGGGAAATCGATCTACTGTGATTGGTGCGACCTTCCATACTCGGCACTGGATCAAGAGACGGCGAAATGCGATACTCAGCCTGCAGGATGATTACTAACTGAGCTGAGTAAGGCAATTACATTTTCCACGAAGCCGTTGTTCACTTGACCTTGTGCTAACATTCTTCCATAATACCACTAAACATCCAGCAGATTACAATGTTAGAGTTCCCAATGTTGAGGTAATGAATGGATTGAATACTTTTTCTTTCCAAGCTGAGTTCAGTTATAATGAACAAAAGGCTATTCCATCAGAACAGCACAGAGAAGAACAATACACCATGTAACTGTAGTTTTAGAAATCATTTATTAAAATTAATAGAAACGGTTAGCAGCAATCATTATGACACTTTAGCCATTTGATGGTTTATACAACGTTAAAAAAAAGAGGTTGGACACTTTAGCCATGTTTATTTGTAAAAACCAAGTACAAAGCTTTCCTTCAGGGTAGCTCGATCCGGGACCTTACAGCCTGAGGCATGCACATATCCGAATGTTACCCACAATCAATCTCAGACAAATCCCAATTCCTCTTCGGCTCAACCACCTCCAACAACCGGGCTTCCGCCGACAATCAGCCATCGCGAAGCGCCGTCCATTCAGATCCGATCCAGACCAGTCCACTCCGGCGCCGCCTTCAAGGGTCCCGCTCCGCTTACTCAAGCTCCGCCCACCGAGTTGAGCTCCGAGCTCCGCCGCCGCCTTTGCAGGCTCAGGCCCGGCGCAGGTCTGACCTGACTGCTTTCTAGCCATGTCCGACTCACCTCCCCCACCGCCATCCTCACACGCGACGGCTCACGCGTACGCAAGCAATGGGCTCGAGATGCTGCAGGCCGCCAGCGATGCGGCGCATGCCATTATTGACAGTCCCCAGAACTTGCAACATGCCGCCCTAGCTGCTGCCGAGGTTGTTGGCCATCAGCAACAGCAACAGCAACAGCAACAGCAACAACAGCAGCAGCATCAACATCAGCATCAATCAATGGACCAATCTCCCCAAGAAGCTCTCCCTCACACATCCGAATTATCGCCGCAGCTTATGCCTGGAAATGGAGCTGTTATGCGCGATCCCACCATCAACCCCAAGTTGACTCGCCTCCGACGTGCTTGTGATATGTGCAGCATGCGCAAGGTCAAATGTGACGATAGCAACATTCCATGCCGACCATGCCGAGAGCTTGGTGTAGACTGCACATTCAATCGAGAGACAAAGCGTCGAGGACCACCCAACAAGCATGCTGAAGCTGCAAAGGCCGCCAAGCGGACCCGGCCGGATATTCCTGCTGCAGCGGCAGCAGCGGCAGTGTTTGAGTCCTTGTCTCCTTCACCCCAGACTGCGGCCAAGACGTTGATGAACATTTCGACCGAGGGCGCTCTGGATGCTGAAGCTATTGCGCCCATGCCAGTCTTGGAACTCCTCGTTGACGACTTCTTCACTTACATCCACCCACTTGCGCCCTTCCCTCATGAGCCGACATTCCGTCAGTCCTTCGCAAACCGTGAAGACCGTACCAAGCCTGAGTTTCTCGGCCTGTTGGCCAGCATGATCTGTTCCCTTGTTGCATCCTTTCCCAGAAGTGCGAGAGAGCACCTCAAGGCCCAGCACAGCACTCACCTGTTCCCTCGAGCTATCGTCATGGTTGAAAAATGCCGTGAGATTGCTTTGTTGACACGTGGGAGCAAATGGCAACTCAAGCAGCCCAAAACGCTCGACGACGCTGCGACTAGCTACTTTTTGGGGCTCGCTTCGGGGTACACTCATCAGTGGAACGCCTCAGGTCACTTCATGGCTGAGACCCTGACCCTCCTCCGTGAGTTGGGTTTCAACCGGCCTAAGCACCCTGGCGATCTACCAACCTTTGGCAATGATAACTGTTCGCCAGATCCTCTGCCTTTCAACCATGTCAAGGACCAGATTGGGAAGCGCATTTTCTACTGCCTGCTTCTAGGCGTGCGGTACGTATCGAGTATAATTGTTTTGAACCAAACTAACATCTTTTAGATCCTTCTCACAGCTTGGTGCATCGTCTGCGGATATGGTCATTGCCCCATCTACACCTAGTCTGCCCTATCCCTCGTATCCCGAAAATGTTGACGATATCTGTGTTCTTGCCAACGAAGTCATTCACCAACAGGATGGCAGTGTTACTCTGTTAACCGGATTTCGCTTTGCTATTGACATCTACACTACCATGAATGGAATTGTTAGTCTCGAACTCGCCTACGGTATGAGCACCCTGCCCTGGGCCGATCAGCGAATCCTTCTCAGGGACGGTTTGCTTGCTGCCAAGAGTATCACCGACAATCTGCCACCTGAGCTACAGCTCGGAGATCACGGTATGGAGGCAAATGCACTGGCTAGCTTCGACGACTCTGGTATGCAATATGCGCCTCCCGCTTGGCCCAACAGCCAGCCAGCCCACGACCTGCGCAACGTAATCAAGAACCAGCCTGTGCGGCGTCGACATCTTCAGTATGAGATACAAAAAGCCAACATTTTTGTTTCACAACTCGCCACCCGTTCATACTTTGTCGAGTTGTATTTTGACCTTCGAGACGTTCACCTAACGGAGCAGGAACAGCAGGACAACAACCCGATCGATGGCCAATCGGAGGAGGAGAAGGCAGCTCAAGATGCCGACGAGAAGGAAATTCACGATTTCATGTCGGCAGAGCGTGAGCTCATTGTGCAGAATCTGCTCACCGTCTTGGGATCTATTTCACAGCGAAATATGGAGCCCAACGGCGCATCACTCATTAACAAAATCCGTCAAGTGGCGTCAACACTTCTCAATGACGCACCGGAGCGTAAGGGACCATTTGCGGTCAAATCGGAAGAGGCACTGTCGCAATTGATCAACATCTTGGTCAAGCTGGAAAAAACAGGCCCCGGCGACGGAGGAGGCATCGATACACATGATCCATCGCAGATGACATCACAGGACGAGGAGGAGGAACTGCGACACTGGGCGGATCTACGAGATTATCAGATAAGATTTGCAATGCAGGGGGGTTTTGCTGGGAATCTGTAACGAAAAAGCTGGGCGGCGATCATGACTAGTTGAACGATCCTGTTACATATAGCACTGTCGAGGATGAAAAAAGAAGACCAGAAGCTAATGGGAGGCAGTATTCCTGTATGATATCGAGGCGTTGGCGTGGGTGACCCTTATACTTATACTTCTTATAGATTTCTGGGGGTTGTCTTCCATGTTGGCGATGTTCGGCGAATTAGCAACTTAATAAAGATGATGGGATAGGCCTGGCACAAGCTATGCAATCCCACAATGCACTCATGTCGCGTTCGTCAGCCACCGGCAACACAATGTATCAACTACCCTCCTCCATTACAGATCAATCTCCCAATGCTCTCAATCTTCGTCCTACAGTCTTCATCTTCCAGACCACAAAGGTCTTTGGTTCGATACACCGGCCGTCCCACTTGCTCTCCTATGGTTCACCTCTGCCACTGTCGCGCCCGACATCGGTGCGTCCAACTCAGCCAGCTGAAAGCCGAGCCATGAACTCTGTACCGGTATATTGCTGTTGGAAGATGGTGTGAAACGTGGGACTGTGTCTAGTTCGTATACGCATGGCCTTGTTGGAATGTCTCCTGCTAGTTCGGCGGGTGAACTTGATGTGTTTAGCGGTGCAACCGTTGAGTCTGGATCTCGTCCACGCTGCAGATTCCTATCAAACCTTATCAATGGATCCGGTGATAGCATTCTAGCGATCTCCTTGCTGCTGTAGCCCCTGATCTTGAGGCTTTTGGATACCGCCGACTTTCCTCGGTTGTCTTTGCACGTGGCGCCTGCACCGTGGTTCACTAGCATCTTCAGAATCAGGTGCCTGTCTCTCTCTAATTTTCCTCTGCCTTTGCGCTCATCTGGAATACAGGTGATCATCAAGGGCGTCTCATCCACTCCTGAGGCGAGATTGACGTTTGCTCCCTCCTGTAGTAAAAGCCTTACCATGCCCACCTTGCCTTTGTTGCATGCCTCATGGAGGGCCGTTGTCCCATATGCGTCCGCGGAGTCTATATGGACCATCTCGAGGCGCGGTTCTGCAGAAAGCGAATGGTGTACAGGTTTCTTTATCTCTTCGAGTAGCAACTTCATCGTCCCTTCGTTATTACATCTGTGCAATGGCGTTCGTCTTTTGGCACCCCGTACATGGACTGCGGCACCGATGGTTAATAGCACTCGCAGTGCCTTGTCATTTGAGTGTTGAACAGCCACCAGTAAAGGTGTGTCGCCATTCGCGTCTGGCGTTGCATGGGACACCGCGAGCATCAGCTAATGGATAACCTCGGGCTGGATATGCATATCCGCAGCTGCCCTGTGAAGTAGCGTACCGTTGGCCAAATACTCAGGTATGTAAAGACACTCATCTCTCTTCATAGCCTGAAACTTGTGTTGACGGCACCACTCGATCGTATTGTTGACTGCATTGGGCTCCGATGTAGGGTCGTATGTCAGACTGTCGAGCAAGGCCTCCTTGAAAGCAAGTAGTTCGATGGATTGGTTGGAACGCTCGTATTGTTCGGCTACCAACATGGATATTTGCTTTATCTTGTCTTTGTTTGGGTCGTGATCAGGCAAATAAGTATTACTCAAATGAGGATCAGGTAAGTACGTATCCAGTGAAAGTCTCAGAAGATCTATCGCTCCATCGTAGTCGTGTAGGCTGGCGCAAAGGATTCCGACCTTCTCCTGTTTGTCGCGAAGTTCTGGATTTTCTTTAAGAAGACTATCCCTCAGCTTCGTCAATTGCTCGTCTTGGAGCGATTTATATGATTTGTCGGACGGGACACATGCATTAATGATGCGGATATGGAGGATCTCCAATTCAACAGGATCCTCAATCGCATCTGCATCCGCTGACTGCATCATTTTTCGATGTTGCATCGCTTCTTCGTATGCTCTGTTGGCGAAAGCTGGTGGCGCTTCATTGTACATGCGTTTGGTGAGAGATATGGCGTTTCGAAATCTGTCTCCTAGCTCTTTGTTCCTGATGACACCCAGATACCGCCTGGGTACTTCGTTGTTGCTGGGTATATTTGGCAGTACTGGCGAGGTTGTTTTATCGGTTGCAGAGCTCGAAAGGGTTTGCCGAAATGTCACGTATGCAACTTCGCGCAGCGCTGTTTTAAGTTTGTCTACATCGGACTGTTCCCCTTCGTCTAGTTGCTTGGGATTGTCATCGCTGATGCTCTCGATAAATCGTGTTAACTCATCGACTGGAACAACAAGACCCGACGCAGATGTGGATGGAGTAGCCAATCTGGTGGAGGTGTTAGTATTTCCAAGAATGAGAGAGTAGGCAGGAATAACACACATTGACAGGAAAGAAGCACTTAGATGGAACATCTCGATATTGCGACTTAGACTCTCCTTTAACTGGCGGTCCACTTTACGTTGAAGCTTAAAATAATACCAGGATTTTTTACCACGCTCTTGTGTGAGCAGTATGTTCTCCAGCTCTTTGAGATTGTCCTCGAAGCGGTTTGTGAACCCAATGATGGCTTTGTAAAAGTCCTGCTCCGTTGATGTCAAATTGTTCGGACGAGTCTTGATCTTGTCCCGCATCATAGCAAGCGACGTGACCAGCACTGGTCCCTGCAATCTCAAATCTTCGATGTAGGTCGGCGCGTTTTTGATCGAGTTCAGGGCTTTGTCGATCTTCGCCCACGTGTCAATGCCAGCGGTAACAGAACTCACGATAGCTAAGGCGAGCTCTGCCATCTTGGACGTACTAGGACCATGAGGATCCTACTTGTTTCTCAGGCGAACTGCGGACCAGCCAGACTAAAATCTGAGTATGCAAACTACACACTCGAGGTAAACAGAGGGGGAAGATGTAGGTGTTGGTCTGATCCAGGATAATGTGCATCCATCCCCGCGCGAACACGAAAAGCAGGCCGTGAGGTCACACAATGAGTGCCACATCCTGTGGTCAGATGACATTGCCTCTTATTTATAGGCTTCCGTTGGATAACCGGTTAAGGCTTTGCGATAGAGTTTGTAATTTCGTTGTGAGCCAAGACCTTGTGTCTTCAAAAGCAAATCTATTCGATAGCTAACTGCCTGGAACTGCTGGTGGCGGTCTGCCTCTTTGCCTTGCTGCACGGACAGGGACTCTGGAGTTCAAGGGTCATGGATCATGGATCATGGTTGGCAATCAATCAGGAAGGCTGAAATAGACTTCCCCATGGGGTACTGCTTGAAATAGAGATATGACCTAGCAGCTTTCAACAGCCTACTGCGATGTTTTGGTCATATATTGCTTGTAGTGCTGACTATATTGGTTCGTCGGGCGTAATGTCGTAGAGGACTTCATGACTCTGCCTTGTTCGTCCTACATGGCGTTTGTGGCTATGTTTCAGCCATTATGCAGAGGACCTGCAATTAGGCCAGGCTTCTCAGAAGGAACGAGCACAAAAGATGGCCTCCCTTCCTTTCTGATCTAACTTTGCCTCAATACTAAGAGCACTCTTTCTCAAGCGACTCACCCACATACACATCAAACACAACAACTGCACTTTATATCGAAGAAGATGGCTGCAAGCAAAGACAAAAGCCCATTTGGCCTCAAAGAGAGACTGGATGCGTTTCTTGAGACAGAGATTCATGATCGCGAAGAGTTCTGTAATGTTCTAAGTGAGTAGCCAGTACCTATGATCTTGTGGAAATATCGCCTTCTGTACTAACTAACATATTACAGCTGACGTGTCAGACGACGATCTAAAAAATGGAATTGTTGCCCTCTGCACCGAACTCCCTTCGCTCGACCATGTTGAAGTCGAGCGAGCCGCCGAAGTAGCAAGGCATGCAAAACACTACTATTTCCTGTCTAAAGAAGCGACCAACAACAACCCCCTTGTCATCAATCTTACACCAGATGAGAAAAGCAATCTCGTATCAGAAAGAGAGCGACTCTTCAGTCAAAGGGGGATGCTCAGCATCATCAGCACTGTATCACTCGCTGCCTTCCTCCAGGGCCACGTCCAATCATCCATCAATGCCATGAGCCTCTTTGTCGAGACCGTTGGTATTAACATCGAAAGCCAAGATGAAACGCAAGGAAACGGCGCCGACAACATGGCCCAATGGAAACTTGGAGCCATGAATGCGATTCCCTTCCTCACGGCTGCATTCCCTGGCACTGTTCTATCACTGCCTGTCAATTACTGCCTCGGTCGACGAGGAGCGCTCGGCCTTTCGGCACTTCTCATCATTGCAAGCTCAATTGGATCTGGGTTTGCGCATACATGGCAGCAGGTTCTTGGTGCCAGAGTTGTGGGAGGAATAGGTAAGTAAACAACCTATACTCACCAGTCAGCCACTGACATTATGAAGCTATGGGTATTAAGGCAGTCAGTGCCCCCATCCTCGCCTCTGAGACAGCTGTCGGATATTGGAGAGGCTCTACGATCCTGGCCTGGCAGCTCTGGTAAATCTTCCTTCGTCCATTCTCTATTGATGGCTGACACTTCAATGAAGGGTCGCTTGTGGCATTATGATAGGCTTTGTTGCCAACTTCGTTATTGCCGCTGCCACCAACACTCTAGACGGACATCCTAATGCAGAGACTAATCAACACGGCGGTAGATACTACGCTCTCCAATGGATTGCTGCGGCTCCCGCTGTCCCGTCTCTCTTGCTTTTCATTGCTGTCTGCTATTGTTACGAGAGCCCTCGTTTCTACATGCGACCCGATTCACCTAATTACGACCTTGATCGCGCCTTCAAGATTCTACTACAAGTCCGAAAGACAAGAGTAAGTCTAGAAGTATGAACATTGCCATATCAATGCTAACATACTCAAAGCTCCAGGCTACGCGTGATCTGTTTCTGATATGGTGGTCCAATCAGAACGAGTCAAATGATGATGGTTCTGGTAACAGAAGAACTCAGAGCTCCGGCTTGACATATTCATCACTCATTGTGTATGTACTGCAGCTCTCAGCGGATCAGTTCAAGCCCTTGTTTACCAAGCGGCGGCTGAGAAATGCCCTCTGGAGTAGCTGTACTGTTGCTCTTGCACAGCAACTCTGTGGAAGTAAGTTATTATTCTGGCGTTATTTAATGTAGCTAACAAGTATTCGTAGTCAACGTGTTCGCATTCTACTCAAGTAGGACAAAGAACCTTCTCCTTGTACATTATTGCTGACAACCCTCCAGATGGAATCTTTAGCGACTGGGGCGTCAAAACGAGTATGGGCTACAGCTTTGGCTTTGGTATGTGTCTCATCACTATTTGATCCTAGTAGCGGCTTACAAAGGTAGGTTGTGTCAACTTTCTCTTTGGATTACTGGCCATGAGGTACGTTGTCGCATACTGATGTAGTCACTCGCATGTCTGACTTGACAACAGGTCCATTGACATTATCGGGCGACGGCGCTGGCTACTGTCAACACTGCCTCTCATGAGTCTCTTCCTTATGGCAGCAACAGTCGCATATGCGGTAGGACCTCAGGACTCCACAGGAGACCAACCCAAGCCTGTAGCAAATACTTCGGCTGCAATCGCCGGTATTATCTTCATATACCGTAGGTAGGCTTCCACCGGTGGCAGGCTGGCCGCTGACCTTTTGTAGTGTTCGCTGCTGCTTACAGTCCGGGTTTGGGACCCATCCCGTTTACACTGGCATCTGAGAGGTAGGTCATTCATAGTAGATCCTTTGTTTCGCGGCGACTAACATGATGTAGCTTTCCTTTGAAGAACCGAGAGGCCGTATGCCATACCGCCATCTACCTGACAATGGCAAGTCGCTGACATTTGCTAGGGCACGTCGGTCGCAATCTCTATCAACCTATTTTTCGCGGGCCTTTTAACTATCCTCCTCCCCAGAATTAATGCGCAGTTCAAGATGGCCGGCACCCTAGGATTCTTTGCAGGACTTAACATTGTTGCCTTTGTGCTTATCTTCCTCTTTGTAGAAGAGACTAAACAACTTAGTCTCGAAGAACTGGACAAGGTGTTTGATAGGCCCAAGCGTCAATTTGTAAAGGAGCGAATTGCCAAGCGTGTTCCGTTTGTTTTCCAACAGAATGAGCTGGCCAGAGATGTCAAGGGATATCATAGCTATGATGTAATTCCGCTTGAGAACCGAGAGACAAGGGTCTGAATGGGAGGATTGAGTTGTGTATTGCTTGGCTGGCTTGGCTATGGTGCTCAACTTGAGGTGTTATTGTATGTTCTTCTTGTCGGCACGGCATCTGATACTAGATATCAAGGTTAATGTTCTGGGCATAGATACTATATAGACTACCTGACTACTACCTACCTACCTGTTAGGTTGGTTCGACTTAAAGCCAACACTGACTTTTCCGTAAACCCGCACAACAAAGAGTCATAGAAAGTAGGGCGAGAAGACGCAATTTTAGTAATGATAATATTAGCATGTGCTTTATTGGCCATCTACCCAACAAATGTGCCAGCAACCACTCCCACGCTAAAGTCTATTGGCCATTTCTTCCTTCTTTTCCTCAATTCTTTCCTTTTTTTCTTCTAAAAATAAAATAAAAAATCCTTAAACAATATGTATATTATTCGTTGACTTCGTCAGAAAGCTCCTCGTCGATCACTTAGTGTGATGTCTCAGGTAGGTACTAGCAGTCCTGATCTTCATTCAGAAGTAGCCAACTGTAAACTGTCGAGGCGGCGCTTCGAGTTATACCTTTCGATCAGGCCATTCAATGCATCCCTCTGGCGGATGCTGGCGGCCATTTCATCGCGACGTTGCGTGAGTGTCTTCACGTAGTCAAGATGCTCGCTCGGTGTGAGTTCGCTAAGAGGGCGAGGAGGCTCTAAGTCACTGGGTAACGCGGGGAAGATAGCCTGCGCTTCTGCCAGGGCCTTTGCCAACTCTTCGTGTTCGTGTTCGTGGTCGAGGTCGTGCTCTAAAAGGTCGTGCTTCAAAAGGTCGGCCAGACACGTGGCTACCTTTTGTGTCGCCTTCACCTGCTTCTTACTCAGTGTTTTGGCTGATTTGGGTTTGGTGACTCTGTTCTCCTGTTTGGTCTGCGACAAGGTGCGTAAACAGTTTGAGCTATCTTTAGGCGCTTTGGCCTCCAAACGGAGGGAGCTGCGGCAAGGCATGGTTGTGCTTAATCGTGCTTTGGAAAGTCAATGAACGAACTCGTGGTTATTAACAGATGCGATTGGCTGGCTATACTTACCGGTGCTTTGGACAGTATGTTGATAAACAAACTAGATAGTGATTGTTGACAAATGTGATTAGCTGTTTAATGTTTGTGTGAAGTTAAAAGGAGAAATTTGTATGGCATGGGAGGTCGTCTTCTTCTTATACCTGAAAGAGTAACTCTATTCTTCTTGCTGAAAAACCTAGTTGAATAGTGTTTGGTGGTGGCTTCCACTTTAAAGACAATAATGCCCTCAGTTGCCCTGCATAAAGAGTCATACAAAGTAGGGCATGAACGTAGTTGAAAAGTATATACCGATAGTTTCCCACAGACACAGTGAGGTCGGGTTACCATGGGAGAAAGCCCTGACCGATCAACATTCAAAGAATCTACAACTACTGAGGTACCTAGGTAGGTACCTAGATAGTACTTGCATGCTTACCTCTTTCCACTAGGTAGGCTTTATAATGTAAATGTTGCTCTTTCGGATAAAAAGAAAGAAGGTCACTAGGTATTTAGTAGGTACTTACCTACCTACCTACATAGGTACCTAGTCGTATATACTGAATTCATATTGTTGAGATTAAGACACGCTAGGCAGCTAAAATTTAACGATGAGCCTGATCAGACAGAGTTCAATAATTATAGACATAATATTTGACGAGGGGAAGTCATGAGGAAGAACAGATGATAATGGAATCAGATGGATTTCAACAAGTAGCATGGATACTTGCTTGGTGACTCATAAAAACCCATTGCGTGCCCAGCTTTGGAAGAAATCATTTTGTTGGGCAACCTTGGATCTATCTAATTTGGGCGAAAGCGTACCTGCCAAGAAATTGAACCGCGACTGCTCAAGCCTCCGTCTCTGTCCAAGACCAAGATCTCCTTTTAGTGTCGGGAAGGCACCAGGTGACTTGTGGAGAGCGAACAGTTGGAAGATCTCGGTGGTCACAGACAGGATCATCAGTGGTGGTGTTGAAGAATTAGGTCTCGTTGGGGACGATTACCTTCCATTAGAGCGAAGATCGTTGAAAACACAGATATCTAGACTGGTAGATATTCAATCATATGTACCTGCCCCGTCCATCGACCCGAATAAGTTACCCCCTTCTAGTGCCACTGGATATCGTTAGACAACTCCCTATGAGAAGAAAGCTCAGCCAAACATACGGATTTATCTCGATATATCCGTGAAACTACCTAGCAAAAAGTAAAGTGAGGTAACCTTCATAAGAAGATAGAGACAAAAACATACAACACCGGGGATTCGCTGGTCGTCACCGACCCAACTACTAATCCAGCGCTTCGCAGCTTGACTATGGGAGAGCGGACGGGATCCCGTATTTTCTGCGAGCTATGGTCGTATGTGACAGCTTGTTCAAGATAGTTGCAATATCAAAGAATTGTTGCGCCTAATTTAAGTTTGGAGACTCCAAAACTTATCTGAAGCTAATGAATGGGGTTGATGGGGTTGATGAGGCTCTGTGTGGGTGGCGTCCATGGTCGGTTTCAACTCTACCTATCACATGGTATCGACGTTAAAAATACAAGGAACTTTCCGCGCTCACTATTTGATATTAAGTTCAGAACAACTTCAAGACAGACCAACTTCTATGAATGGTTAGTAAAGAATTGGATAGATTCAATCAACACCCATATCCATGGCGCGATGCATGGGATGGGCTATCTTGGGGTGGGTATGTGCATTGGTCCAGCTCTGTTCACGCAAGATTTAGACGACATCTGGACGTGATAAAATCAAAAGAAGACCGATGTCTTGTGTTCCCTCATCGATGGGGAATAACATCTCTTGTACAAACAAGGCACGGTTGACATCTTGTCAAAACAACTGTCAAAGATCACGTAAGCCGAGCATCTTGAATAACCAATTCACAAAGTCTTACTCCGTCAGCGCGTCACTTTCTAGTAGCTTTCCTCGATCCGGAGGACAAGGAGGAACTGACGTCCCGTCCTCCCCGTCCTTCCCCACTCCAGCAGACAGTCGATCCAGCTTGGTCACGAGTGCTCTTTGGTTACCCCAAAGTTAAACACATTTCCAATTGCTACGTTGCAGATCATCCAATGTTCCTTCCTCCTACTGCAATGCAACCAATCACTTTCCCCAATCATTCGAGTAAATACGAGGAGGTGCATCCCGAAGGAATGAGGATCGTCAGGATCCATTTGGGGTCCAGAAACTGGATAGATCAATATCATCCAAAATATTCATAACAAACCAAGTCTCCTGCCCTATCCCATCTTATCGTCGCGCCATCTTCTCGTATCAATTTCTCACTGCTTCAAAAATGCACTGCCTTCTTCTCCTGACTGCCGCGTCTCTCGCTGCGGCTCACGTTCCTTCAGTCAGCGTGCCCGCATGTCCCAAATACGGCACCATCAAGTTTTCCAAATCTGTTCCCGACGGTGATCCTTTCCCGCGTACCGAAGTCGACCTCTGCTACACAGACACCGCTTTGTCCCTACAATTCACGGCCCTTGACGAGAAATACTTCTACTTTAACGAATCCCAAGGAACCAACGACGATATCTGGGCTTACGAAGTCGTTGAGGCGTTCATCTACAAAGGAACCGACGATCCGCAGACCTATCTCGAGTACGAAATCAACCCCAACAACGTAACCTACCAAGCCTTTGTCTACAACCCCTCCAAGGTTCGAGCCGAGGGCGCTCCGTTCGACCATTTCTTCATCTCAGATCCCGAGGGCGATGGATTCACGGCAGAGACACAGCTAAACAAGCGGGCGAAAAAGTGGGTGAGTAAGGCTCAAATCCCGCTGGGTCTGTTCAACGTCGATCCTGGATGTGCACGGGGTACAAAGTGGAGGATGAATTTCTTTCGCACGGTTACGAGCCCCAAGATGTTTCCTGACCAAGACCTTGGTGGCTGGAGCTCACCAGATAAAGCCAGCTTCCACATTACGAAGTTCTTTGGTCATGTCAGCTTTGTGTAGCTAGAGGAGCAATGAGAGGAGAATAGGTTACCTGAATATCGAAATTGATTCAATTCTAATCGCTTGTGCATCTAAATCAAGTATATGTAGTTAGTTGGTGGTCTGCAAAGACTATCACTCCACTCGACCAAGATCTTTGGGTATAAGGTCGTCACCGTCAGGGTAGCTTTGCGGCGTTTGATTGGCTCTTTGAGCATTTTACTCCCCACTTCATCTACTTACTGTTTCCGTCAAGCCTATATCTGTTTCGTCAACAAATCATCGCCAACGAATCGTCATCATCAGTTATGCCGCGCAAGGGTAACCGCAAGGTGCGATCCGGTTGTTTGACATGTAAAGCTCGAAAAGTGAAATGTGATGAAGGGAAGCCTACATGCCAGCGATGCGTTATCGGCGGGCGGGTATGTCAGGGGCTTGGGTTTTCCGATCAAACAAGATCGTCTCAACTTCAACTCGTACAGCCACGAAATCACGTACTCGGAAATACAGCCAGAAGCGAGTCGAGAACCATAGAGTTCTTCTGCAAGGTTGTCGCACCGACTCTGTCTGGACCTATCGATCCCTACTTTTGGACTCATATCGTCCTCCAGTTCTCAGAGATTGAACCTGCTGTTAGGCACTCTGTCATGACTATTAGTTCTCTATTTGAGAATCGCCGAAGCCCTGATAAATCCTCGGCACTCGCTATACAGAGAAACGTTGTTGCTCTGAAGCATTACAACGCAGCTATTCGCCAACTGCAAAGCCCCAAGAGCCCGGATCTGATATTGACCTTGTTAACATGCCTGCTCTTTGTCTGCATCGAGGTTCTGCACTCCAACAGCGATGTCGCCATTCGACATTGCTATCATGGAATCAACCTTCTCGGCACTTCTGATCCACCGGACTGGGCCACACGATTCCTTATGCCCGTATTCCGAAGACTCAGTCTCTTGCCCTTTTACTTTGGAGATTCGCAACCTTTGGCTTGTTGCCCTGCTTTGACGCAGCCAAGTCCGACAATCACTTCGTCTTTCTCATCGTATTTCGAAGCGCAGGTTTCAATCGACGCCATTTACAATCTGACCATACAGCTATTTCGACAAACCGGGGAGTTCCGATTGGGAAAGATGAGATATCAACCAGGCCCACCAGAAATACTTGCCGAACAAAACAAGATTCATCAATATCTAACCCAATGGAAGTCGGCATTCGAAAGATTCGAATCTGAAACTCCGGTCGACATCAGTCCAGCAACTAAAATCTCGCGAATATGGCCATTCCAGTTGTACCACGTCTGCACTGTCCTGTCGACTGTGATCTTTACAAAAGAGGAAACGGATTACGACGACTTCATTCCCAATTTCAAAGAAATGGTCAAAGGTGCTGCCGAAATCGCGGGATTGAGAACCCGACCAATGAGGTCCGAGTTCCATTTCGAAATGGGCTTTGCGCCGTTGCTTTTCTTCGTGGCCATAAAATGTCGAGATTTTGAAACAAGAATGGCGGGTCTTCGTCTGATGAGCGTGCTCTGCGCAGCCCAAGAGAGTCTTTGGAATAGCCATACGTTGCAAGTTGTTGCACAACGGATTATTGATCTCGAGCACGGTGTCACGGCTGGAGAACACTCAGCGCAGTATAATTCCTTGCCTGCCGACGATGTTAGAGTTCGACATTTTGTCGTTGGCCCAGTAAAGTCTGGACCCGACGGCTTGATTGGTAGAGAAATATCCTTCTATATGCCAACGAAAGATGGCATAAACATTAAGCGTGAAATCTTCTCCATGAAGAGGTTGAATGAACCTCTAGAACTCGAAGGCTCGCCGGGAGTTTTCACCGTCGACCTTGCTACAGAAACGTTGCCGATGAGATAAAGGACTAGCCTCGTATTTTCTTAGATATTCTTGTTCCTTTCTCGGCACCATCTCCCTGAATAGGCGAGAAAGGGACGAATGACGGTCACGTCCAACGCGGGCGCCACCGTAATCAAGATAGATTAGATTTTGACACACGAAACGCCGAATTTATTGTGTTTGCTGTTAGTCTAAAGACATTCATGAATCATATCATTACCCTCCAACTCCTGATGCACGCTTCTGCAGGTGCTTTTCTTGCGACGCGTGCTATCCTCATATCCGTAGCCACACCAGCGCCAACTCTGGTCATTAACGAATCATGATTTACTGGAAATCGTTGGGCCAACACTTCTCCTTAGGCCAAAGCTTCGCATCGTGTGTCTCAGCGTGCACCTCAAGCTGGAGCTTGTTCGTGTTAACGATCTCCTTGCGGCAGTTTTGGCACTAGGTGCGTTAGTCAAGGATCGTCACTCATACATAAATCACATACGATAGAGGTGGGCTTAGGAGCCTTGACAGGGAGGCCGTTGGCCTTCACGGGAGCACGAGTTCCAGCGGCATCAGCTCGCTTGCTGCATTTCATGTCAACACGATACTCGAAGATGGCCAGGGCTAGGATTCTAGGCGTACTGCTCCTTGTTTCTTCTGTCCTTCTTGCTGATAGGCTGTAAATTTGTCATTAGCATGTGTGAACAATGCAGTCGGTAAGACATGACGACAGCCAACGAGGATAAAGTTGGAAGCGGTCTGCAACGTACCATTTTGAGAGTTTGGATCGGGTTGAGGGAGAAAGTTTGAGGTGGTGATCAAGGCGTAGGGTAGGAGATTTAGTGACGGTGGAAAAAGTCGAGAAGTTTGCTTGAATGAATATTCAGGGTCCTGCGGTGGGGAAGTTATCGTGAAAGAGAGAAAAAAGGGAAAAAATCTCCAGGCGCGGTGGGGTGGATTGGCGGGAACCCGCGCCCATTAAAACTGCATTAGTCATCTCGGCAAAAGAGTCTAGACCGCTCGATAAGCGACTCACAAAATCGTTATCGCATCTTCTTGATAACCTCAGACAAACATTTAAGATTTGTTTGATGCTTGTGCCGATCTTTACAAAACTACCTACAAATCTATGATAGAAATTCCGAGGAGTATTGGGAAAGAACATCTACCTCCGAGTTACTCCTGGAGGAACACCTATCTTAATATTCTGTCAATCGCCACCATGGATACAATCAACTCAGAACCAAGAGTTTGTCATTTTAAAGGTTCTCGAGTGCTTCCAAATAACCGTACTGGTTGATCAAGAACTGGAGTCTCGCCAAACTAGTATCCCCTTGGCATAAAGACCCGTGATAATCCCAACACCTTTACCCTTGACAACAGTCGAGCTTGACGGGTATTCCGTATCAACATAGAGGTTCTTCAGGCCCTCACTCTCGCTCCATTCGGCAGCCCAAGAGGTTGCCTCAACCATCTCACAATATTCCTTAGTCTTGGTATCCGCGCGTTCATACTCAACTGGATCGTTGCAGATACGTCGCGAGTGTGTAAACTTTACCAAAGAAGGCATATGCGCGTGCCCCGCAATCATCAACTTGTCACCATACCCGGAGAGGTTATCCGGGAGAAAAGGTAACAATATTTTAGAATTGTACTTCAACGTCGTGGGGTCAGGCGTGTCAAAGAAATATACGGCTGCTCGAGAGGAAGACGCCACAGCAACGGTAGAACTGTTGAGTATTTCGATACCATTGGCAAAGGGAACCTTTGCCACGATTTTGGCTTCGACCTTTGATTCTTTGAGGGATACATAGACAACTGTGCCAGTAGGCGTACCGAGATAAGTTTCAAGGTTGCTGATCAGAACCGACTGTCCCTTGGTTATATAATGGTCGTTACTGACGTAGAACTCTTGGCCATTGATGATTTCGATTGAGTTGGGCCCGTGAAGGAGGGGATGCTCTATCGTCTGGATATAGCGAGCCGTCAAAGAATCAATATCCAGATTGAACATTTCGATCCGGGGTCCTGCTTCGGCATGGTTTGTAACAAAGAGGTTTGAGGTGTGCTGGTCAAAAGCTAGGCCTAGAGAATGGAAATCATTTCCATTTGGAAACCCGGCAAGTAAAATTGCCTTGAGAGAGTCTTCGCCTGTTGTCTCGTAGTCGTACGCCCAAAGGTTTGCATTTTCGGTAACATTGCCAGCAAAAACACCCTTTGACAGTAAGTAATAGTATACAGGGGGTAACAGAAAGCTTGGCCTCTAAGCTTTAGAATACAAAAATAAACAACCCGAAGGCTGCTAAGTAGCATAAGCTGGCCTAATATTCGTCTCTTGGGTATGCTTCTAGCCGCCGATCTTTCTGACACCCTGGGGATAGGATCTACGCACCATGACTGTATTGTGCCGTTCACGGCCACCGTCGCAAGCAAGGATCGCAAGATGGTACTTCTCGACGAGTAAGACATCCTCGCAGCTTCTGATGCGGTCCGCAAACTTGACTTCATGAACGCCAATGTTATTGATCTTAGTCAGCCGCGCGGGTGCATTGATGTAGAATGTCTTCAACGGGTTGATTCTTTCGAATATGAAGGAAGCAAAGAGCCCAAGGGCCAAAACCGTCTGAATTCAATTAGCCTCTTGTCAATGATATTATGGATGAATCGTGGGCAGCAGAGTAGTCGGCCTCGGGCAGTTTCAGGGTACAGAAATCAACAGCCTGAAGCCAGGTCTAAATGTCATAAGCTGTCCTACTGTTTTCGTCTCTTATGCTCCCAGAAGCCACCCCTTCTGATAACCTGAAGGATGCTTACTTACGAAAATGGACTTCGACGACATATTTGGGTATGATTGGAGATTGACAAAAGGAGGGGAAATGTGATATTGAGCCAGGTTGATGCTTACACCGCCCCAATTTATTTGCAATACAAGTATTACTTCGCAAGTCCGGACGAGCCGGTTGATTGATATTCCGATTGGAAGCCATTAGGTATTGTCAAAAGTATGCCGATGAAGATAAGTACGTCAATTAATTCGTTACTACTAGTCTCTCAACATCCTTCCGACGCATATGTGACAATCTCCCCAAACGCGCTTGATGCACTAAACGACAGATTGAACCCTTAAGCAACGCTAGTTCTCTCGTGATTCTTCTCAGGGTGGCCAGATGGCAACACATCGGCAATGGTCTCGTCAGTGCCCTGGAGATCCTCCTCGGTGCTCACGTGGTCTTTGATCTTGAGAAGGATAACTGGGGCAGCAATGATAAGAGAGACTGAGAGAAGGACCCAGTTGCTGATGAACTCGGATCGGTATGAGATCTTCTTTGCGTCGAGATGGTTGACGACACAGGCACCAACAGATTGGATACCCTTGTAGAAGCCGACGTAGTTGGCAGATCGTCGACCAGAGTTGGACAGGGCTCCCATGAACCTGTTTTGTTAGTTTGAGAATCTATTGGGGATATAGAAGGATAAACATACCAGTAAATGGTGGCTTGCCAAGCAGCATCGTAGAAACCGTAAAAGATGTACAGGAACATGGGTCCAGCGTAACCAGAGTCTGTCCAGTCACCTGGGACAAAACCTGAATCTGGAGAGACAGTCTCGCGGGTGTAGGTCTTCTCGAAAGCGTATCCACCACCCCAAATAACAAATGTCAAGACAAATAGAGCAGCCCACGCGGCCTTGGCACGAGTAGTACGTTTGACTCTCTCGATATCAAGGAGATAACCCCAGATGACTGCAGCAATAATCTGAGCCAACCAGTACAACAAACCGTTAAGCGCCTTTGTTCGAGTGTTGAAGTAGGCGCCGTTGACAGAGTTCTGTTGGTAGACATAGAACCAGTTGGATGAGAAGAACATGGGGAAGAGAAGGACAACGAATGGCTCGAAACGAAGGGTTTCCCAAAGACCCCAAAGCTCACTCTGCCAGGTTGGGTTCTTCATGAGAATGACACGGGAGCCGTCCTTGCGGATGATATCGCCGGCATTGCAAAGAGTAAGAGCGAGAAGAGCACCGAAGAACATGAGGACGATAAACCCAATGTACGTTCCGTCGCTCACGGTCTTGTTTTCCTTGATGTTGATGTTTTCACCGAGGGGAATCTAAAGGAAGTCAATACGAGTAGAAGGGGGGGGGGCAGGGATGTGAATAACTTACCAAACTGCCAACAACAGCACCCATGTTGAAGATACCCCAGAACCAAGCAAAGTACATTCCCTTCTGGTTCTCGTGAGGGTATGAAATCATGATGGTACCCTGCGCAGTCCAGAGCACAGCAGCACATAGACCAAGCCAGACGCCAGCAAAGATGTTGAAGCCAGGGACGTGCTTGTGAACAGAAACGAGAAGACTGATGGCGTACAAACCGTAACCCACACCACCGAAGCTCAGGCAAGCCTTGATACCGAGCTTGTTGACAAAGGTACCACCAAAGATACCAACGACGGCGAAAGTACCGTAGAGGGCGGTGTTCATGTTGTCAGCCAAAGTGGGATCAGTCTTGCCACCTCCACCGAGACCACCAAGAGCGTTGAACATGCCGGGACACATGAAACAAACAAAGGCGACCATTCCGAGCTGGATACGCGGCGAAGCATACCAGGGAAGAGTCTTGCCAAAGAGATGGAGTCTTCGGTACATCCAACCACGCGGAAGGTCGACGTCGGTCTGAGCATCGTGATAGTCTGCATCAGTCGAGATGCCGCCCTTGGCAGGCGCGGTAGCTGGATCTTGAGACATTGTTTTTGTCTTTTTTTTTGACGATGGAAGCCAATGATTGATGACTGAATGAAGAAGGCGGACGTTGGGGTAACGTGGGCGGGCGTTTGGCTTTGTTTTAAAGCCGTTGACAAGGCGGAGGTGGAGAAGGTACGAGGCGGGTAGAAGGGAGTGAATAAATAAATAAATAAATGCACATCTTCTAATTTAATCGATTTGGGGGCACGAGACCAGTAAGCTTCCCCAAAATAGATGAGAAGGAGTAAGGACGGGAGGGGAGATGAGACGCTGGGCCTAATCTAGCACACAGGCTGCATGTAGCACAGCACAGCACAGCATGGACAGTAGCACAGCAACAACAGCGACACACAAGACAAGACAGTAAGTAACATAAACGCTATCAGTGCGACGTTACTTCCCCCCGTCATTTCCATCCCCTCTTCCCTCCTCCACTCATTAATTATCGGGATGGGTCTAGCCTTAGCTTATCGCGGGGTCAAGGATCACTGATAGCCTAGGCAGCCCAAGCTTAGCTCTATCTCTAGCCTGATAGGGCACCTTTGCAGTGCGTCTGGGTCAGAACCTGCCGATCTTGACTCCCATCAGCACCGACCTTCCGATAAAGCAGTAGTCAATCAGATCAGTCCAGCTTTAGCGTCGACAAGACCTCCGTGACACCTCGAGATGCAACACTCTGCGGTTGCAATCCGGCCATTTATCACCAATTGACCTGTTCCGGGAGTGATAACGGCTGTTGGTGCTACGTTGACCTCTTGTCCCGTGAAGCTATCCGCATGTTATGTCTTGAGCTTGTCTCTAGTGTAACCAGCCCCGGGCCTTTCTAATCTCTGTCCGCGTTTGTCTGGTTACATCAAACAAGCAAACCTCCCCCCGCATGGATGCTCACACCAAGAAAATGTCACCAGCAAACAACTCGGCTGTCAGTCCTTGACCTCTGCATCGTTACTCGACGACGGATCTCATATGAAACCCTTCAATCTGGCACTGTATCACGACGTTGCCTTTGACGGGAGCCACCTTTTCGGACGGCTAAGGACTCTAGGACTGTCAGCTGCCAGGATCTCCATCGTTGCTTACTTCTTGCTGAGCTAATGTTTCAGTCAGTCAGCATGATACGAGCTCTCGCATTTCAGCTCTCTGCAGTACATGCCCCTCAACAATGGAAGGATCGTCCGCATCCATGTCGATGTCCTGATGCAGTTGCCAGTGCCGGCCACCTCTAAAAACAGTCATGTGCGATATGTGCTTTCTGATACTATCACAATATTGAAGCAGTCGACTTCCGGACAAGAGCTCAAAAGCATGGAAAAATTGGCAGTTCAATTATGAGACGAACGAGTGGTCCAGGTTACGCAACGTGTGACTAGACCCTAAACTCATTCATTCTTGGGAAATAGTGTCACCAAAACGGCTATAAGGTAGGCAAGAACTCCGATTATCTACAGAATTCCTCTGCTATGCGCGACAATCCGTCGGTGACTTGCTCGATCGAACTGACGTCTACCCATTCTTCCTTAGAGTGCAGCCCGTCACCTCGCGGTCCCCAAAGAAGAGGGACAATGCCTTCTTGGGAGAGAAGTGCGCAATCAGTCCAGAACAAAGCACCAGCAACGGTAGCCTCTACTCCAAGCACCTCACCCACAATGCCAGAGACAAGTTGAGTAAAAGGATGGTCGATTGGTGTCATCTGAGGAGGCCGACTAAAGACAATTTTCGCTTCTGCTTTGAAGTCAGGAATCTCTTTAGTGACTTTCCCAATGAGGTCATGAAACTCTTGTTCAACAATCTCGTCACTCTCTCCAGTGACAGTGCGACGTTCGGCAATGATTGTGCATTCCGCTGGATATGATGCCGCCTCTTCGCCTCCCGAGATGATCGATGCATGTGCAGTACCCGTCCCAAGAGTCCCATCATCAGGACCATCTTGCAGCTTCTTCGCGTATTGACCGAATTCGACCAGAAAGTGACCGGCGCTGACAATAGCATCAATGCCCAGATCTGCTCGCGAACCATGAGCCGCCAGTCCGTGTACCTTTATCTCGACATGACAGTATCCCTTATGGGCATGGTTAATCTCAAGATTCGTCGGTTCCGATACAATCGCAGCATCCGCTCTCCATCCAGCTCGGAGGACGTCTTCCGTCCCCTTGCTCAAGCTCTCTTCGTCAGCAACAGCAGCGAGGATTACGTCGCCACGCAAACAGAGCTTCTTGGCATTGGCCAAGGCAATCATGGCCGCTGCAACACCAGACTTCATGTCAGCAGCACCGCGACCGTACAGGCGCCCATCGATAATATTTCCACTGAGCGGATTGTCGGTATAGCCCATCAATGTTACCGTATCGATGTGCCCATTGAACATGAGACTCTTTCCGCCGCCTGAACCGCGAGCGACACCCACAATAGAAGGACGGCCTTTGCTATACTCAATCCAGTGAGTCTCTATATCGCGATGCTCAAGCCAAGACACTATATAGCGAGCAATAGCTGTTTCGCCTGGTCCAGGAGTAGATCCCAAGTCGGGACTTGCTGAGTTGATCTGAACAAGAGTCTGAGTGAGCGCCACAGGATCGTCATTCGAGACGCTGTAGGGGATATCGTAATCTCGGCTGCGTTCGGTACAGAAGAGAACGACCGTTGATCTGTCATTCAATCCCAGCTCACTCTTGTCGGCAGGTGTCAGACGTCTCAGCGCAGCCAACGTCGAACCACCACAAGGTCCAGCATCGATGCCCTGTGACTGAAGATACTGGACGGACTGGTACGCCTCATAGTCAGACACGGTCAAACTTGCATCGACACCGTGTTTCAAGAGCTCCCACGCGATAGTTGAGGGTGCACCGCAATTGAGACCAGCCATGATAGTACTGGCCGTTGGAATCTCAGTCAGCTCACCCGTTTTCAGACTCTTCCATAGGCATGCAGCCGTGTCTGGTTCGACTGTGACAGTTGAAGTAGATGCACCCTTTCTCTTGAAGTGCGAAACAACGGATTGCGCGAATGAACCGACACCGACGGGAGCGATAACCAAGTCGGCATTGGTTGAACCCAATTGGCTGTCGACCTCTCGCATCATGGTTCCATAGCCGTCAACAATCCACTGCGGTACCGTTAGACGTTGGGTATTTTACTTGCTGGGGAGCGACTAACCTGAGGAACAGATTGGTAGTCACCAAAAGCAGTGTCTTGAACCATAATCCCTCGTCCATTTTCGGAAGCAACCTTGGCGTCAATCATGGCATCCTCATACCGACCTTTAGATACAACAACGATTGCACCTTCGGACTCAATCAGTTTGACAGTAGAGTGATGCATAGAAGCTGGTACATGGATCTCTGTTGTAATGCCGAGAATTGAGCCCATGCGCGCCACAGCGCGACCATGATTTCCCTCGGTTGCTGCGTATAGCGTCAACTGTTGTGACTGGGCTGCTTGTCCAACAGTCTCGATATCTGAGTCGAGAGGCAATCCCAACTTCTCCGTGATCGAGCGGAAAGCACCCCAAGAGGCACCGAGGATCTTGAACGCAGGAAGACCGAAGCGACTTGTCTCATCTTTGACATAGACTGCGCCAACGCCTAGTTCCCTTGCAAGATCCTCAAGCTTCACAAGGGGGGTTAGCTCATAATTAGGAAGGCCTCGGTGGAACCGATCTATATCTTGTGGAGAAGATACAGAGGGAGGAGACACCCAAGACTTGGCTTCGGGATTGAAGTGTACGAGTCGACGAGAAGCCATCGATAGGTAGGACTCTGTATTGAGTGAGGATGATGCAGAATGCCTGAGGTGAGACTGGCGTCAAGGGTCAATTGTGTCTGTGGTGGAATTGCGACACGATGTTCAACAGAGAGTTGTAAGAGGTAACAGTTTGTCTTTAGTAGTACCACTTTCGAGAATTATTGCCAGATTTATAGCTAAATAAATTATTGTGAACAAGTTACCGCGCCTTCTGGCTACAATTTACACAACCCCACTGAAGCTAGCGCAAAGGTGTTGACGACACTACCTGATAGCATTCAACATGGCTTGCTATATCTAGTGGACAGCAGAAACGTTGGCTTCCTAAGTCTTATGCCATAAAAATAAGTAGTCTAAGAAGTATAGTCTAAGTGACCTAAGCTGCCCTAATAATTTTGTCTCTTATTCTCCCAGGGGTCCCAGCCGTAGTCACTTCCCATGGTGATAGACTACAGGAACAAGCCAGGTACTAGCAATAGGAAGACATATTTGCCGATTGAACATGACAGAATCAATCATGTCTTCAAATGTTCCCGAGTTCTCGAGTGTACCTTTTGCAGGTCAATGGTGAACCTCTTTGCCCTCCGGCCGCGGTCGTTGAGACGAACTCGATCTCGGAGCAGTTCTGGGTCTTATCTCGAAAAAACAATTTCCATTAATTGAACCTTGATGGTTTCAATCCATTCTAAATCCCAAGTTTAGTTTGACAATGAGTCACCTATAATACGTAAATCTCATGTTTCAGTAGCATCTGGCTCATTTTTAAGGTCTTACTCGAAGGTGGGTGAGTGGCGGGAAATATACGCTCACAATAACTCAACTTTGATCAAGATAGCACATGTATGCCAAACTATAAAGTAGTTGCCTAGCTGTTCACACAGCAACAACTGAACTTTCACGAAAATAAGATGCAAGTTGTGAATGTATGCATAGGAACAACTGAACTTTAAGGTGCGCATGCTCTATGTATATCGTTTATGTAGCAACTTTGTTTTCACTCGCGAGTATATGAGATAACTGCCTCGCTGCGTGAGAACTGCTTTTTCTTTCATCCTCTCTTAACAATTGTTCAATCTAATACTACAACAAGTTCATCAGTCAACCTTTGAACTATTCGTCACCCAATCAATCGGGCAAGAAACTAGGATCTGGCCATCCAACATACCAAGAGTCAGTCAGTTAATTATCTGCCGTGCCCCTTCGTTACATATAACTAACCAATCTATTAGACGCCGCCCTCTTACAACTATTTCAGAAGTTGAGGATCAAGATGGCGCTCAAAAAGTTATTCCTTGTCGTTGTCCTTGCACTGCTTCAACTATGTCTTCCCCTTCTCTTGCTAGCTATCACTTTCCTCCTTTCATACAAACCCAACGAGACTCACTGGTTTCTCATACTTGCATGGTTTGGAACCTTGACAGCGATTTTTGTTCTTGCTTGGTTCACGAGACGTTACGATCGCTTCTCTGTCGTTTCAGTGGCAACGAAGGTTCCTGTGGAATACAGGGAAGAGGAAATCGTGGACCTTTCTTTCTTGGAACTGGATTTGTCCAGGAGAAGTCCTCTACGTGATCTGGGGAAGGAGTGGGCCCGCTACTAGATGGATCCGTCCTAATACTACAGTCAAACACTGGGGACAATAGAATGTGTGTATACAAATGATAGACTGTGGAACGATCTATAGTATAACATCAAAAATGTTGGACAGAATCACCTCTTTATAAGATCCCAAGTACTAAGGTACTGAGTGTTCCTTTTGCGGAGGCAGGCTCGTGACAACACAGCGAAACAGTGAAGACGCCCTCCAAGTACAATGACTTTACCATCCAAGCAAGACACAGATTCATGACATGCGCATTATTAGAAGAACGATAAAACTATCACCAAATGAATTCACAAACAATAGAACAGATCAATCTGCTAACCTCGACCCGGAAAGGGCGGTCCGGTCCTCGCTGCACCTGCCCTGTATCAATCCGATTGTGACTAAGCCGTCTGGGTTTGGCTAACATTAGGTACCTAGTACTAAGGCAGTCCAAAAACTCCTCATTCGCTTCACATGTCTTCAAGACGCATGTAGCTTCAAGTCAATCTCATGATGGAATTCTTGATTGACGACATCTTTTTCACTCAAGGTGACAGCTCAGCACAGACCTTGGCCTACGGCGAAGCACAGCACCATTCACCACAATCACCAAGCTCGTCAAGCTCGCCGGCTGGGAGAGCGAATAATGTCGAATCAATCCCACAGACCATCAACCCTCAAGATGTTTTTGATCTTCCCTCTTCACAACTTCAAGATTTCCAAATTGATTGGGACGCCGACTTTCAACAGCCAAAATCAGCGTCTGATGTTGTGACCGATCATCTCAACCCTGACTTCTCTTTCCTCAACCAACCTCATGACAACTGGAACATATCAGCACCTCTGCCAACTGCAAGTGGCTCCGTCCAGACACCATTAACGAGCATTGATGAGTTTCTAATCAAGAATGGTGCAAGTCGCCCACCCGCGCCGTGCACAAATTGTCGTCGATCCCGTCTACAATGCCTCATCTTGCAAACAACCCTCGCCAACCCGAATCCAGATTCCTCCTGCTCAACTTGCGTCGCCTTATTCAGAGAATGTAGTCTTTCCGGTCGCAAAAAGCGGGAGCCTTCAGATTTCGAGACGCTGGAGCCAGTGATCGGACGTTTGCACGGTGTGAGCGAGCATGGCATTCTTGGCGTACCACCTACGGTCGAAGAGGGCCAGCCATCGCAGGGTCTATCAATAGCAGAGCTCTCTGGAAAGAGGACAAACACGCGATCTGTGCGAAAAACGAGGGTGTTGCGTAACTGGTACCTCTCAAATCTGGACCATCCGTACCCGTCAGAGGAGGAAAAGGTTGACCTCGCACAACAGTCAGGATTGAGTCGAAGCCAAGTAGTTAATTGGTTCGCCAACTCGAGAAGAAGACACAGGCTAGCATCAACGTATTCAGCAGTGCCGACCCGAGGACGCCAAGGATCTGCACCAGCATCACCCATGCCGCGTTATCTACGCAAGAATATGTCACCAATGGACCGCTGGAAAAATTCACCGCCAGATCAGGAACCAGCTTCAGCGACAGCGATCCAGAATGCATTGGCTGCTCAATCGAGCGATCCAAGTTCGTTGGACAGCGACAACCTGGGCGGATCTGGGCCCGGTTCGTCTGCCAGCAACGACTCCCTTTGGCCCTCTACCCTACATGATGCTTCCTCCAACTCGGCATCATCGTGTTACTCTTTTCGTTCCAGGGATGGTAAATTATATCCGCGTTCTGGCAACAGTTCAGTAGTAGAAGGGACTTCGACATCCAGGCCTACGTCTACAAGGTCGAGATCTAAAAAGCTGATTGCATTTCAGTGCACCTTTTGCCGACAAAGCTTCAAGAAAAGATACGATTGGGTTCGGCATGAGAGGTCAATACACCTACCGGGCCTAGACTCCTGGGTTTGCACGCTGCCTGCCACCCCGGGTCAGTCGCTTCTTGTATGGCGCATGAATGAAGAAGGGCCGCAATGTCTTTTTTGTGGTTCAGACTCACCAAACGATGAACACATCCAAGCTCACGAATTCGACACTTGCGCCGAAAGACCTGTTTCAGAACGCAAGTTCACGCGCAAGGACCACCTGTGGCAGCACCTGCACAAATTCCACGGATGTAGAAGATGGGAGGGCTGGCAGCCGGACCTGAGTCTATTACAATACCGGCAAGATACAATCCGTAGTCAATGCGGGTTCTGCCAAGCTACAATGAACAGTTGGGAAGCGCGGACAGATCACGTAGCCGCTCATTATCGCGATGGTTTCACGATGGAGCAATGGGTCGGAGGGTCCGGGGTTCATGTCCACGACCCGAGCGGCATGGATAATGAGAGACAGTCTTGAGGTGGATACGACGGCCCCGGCTTCGGTACGGGAAGATGGAGACAGACAGGCGGTAGCTCCGACGAACCGATGCAGCCTTGCTTTAAACACGTGGAAACCATGTCCTAGTGAACTCCACAGACGGCTAACGGCGGCGCAGTCTAGAATGTCGATGGAAGCATCTATTGTTCAAGCCAACGCAATGCAGCAGTCTAGCGAGAGTCAAATGCCTTTGGACTGAACTTGTTTACACGACACTGTAGTTCAAACTTTGCACGACTGAGTCGCACCGAATGAGACTGTCAAGCTTCATGATCCCTGCAGAATGTGGGGAATCAGGGAGTTGGCTGTAACGTCCTGTGGACATGTGAATTCGTTGTTCAGATGACAAGCAACCATCCCATTTGACAACTAACAGTGCCCCCTGACGCCCAATGTCAATAATGGGGTGACTTTTCGGAGTCGAGAACCGTCGAATCCATCCATGCGCACGCGAGCCGACACTGAGATTCCTGTTTATTCCTACGGGCCCATTACCTTTTTGGATAAATTTGGCAACACCCGATGGACGTCACGGGTCTTGGCTCTCTTTTACTCTACTTCTGACTGTTGTCATTGTGTCAGACTCCTTTTCAACTCTCTTCTCTTTTATTCATTCCCTTTTTGTCGCTCTATTTCCTTCCCATCCTTTCACTTCGTTGTGTCTGTTGCTGTGCCCGTCCGTCCCAACTTTAAGTCACGTCCAACAACAAAATATCGGTCGGTCACCATGATCATCACACGCGCTCTATCCATCACCAACTTTGTTGTCGCCAGCTCGGCGCTCAGCTTCCAGGTTGGCGTGCTATACCCGTGGCACAAGCAGCTGGATGACGATTTTGAAGCACTCAAGAGAGAGCATCTTCGCGTCCTGACAGCCGTCGAGGGCAAGGTCGGCCGAACACAAGAACCTGCTCTTCTCCAAGAGAACCGACCGGGAATTCTCAGCATGATCGGAAACTTGGCGCCGTGGAAAGCCTGAGCGCATAACCGACTTCGGGACATGTCACGCATAACACAACACAACACAACACAATGACAACCTCGCATACCCCCAGCCATTACGGCATAAAAGAACAAATACACGCCAGACACAAGATCTAGACGGCTCGAATATTTATTCACAACAACGAATTACACGGTTTCTCATTCCCTTTGCATCAGGCGTTTCTTGTTTAGGCATTCAGACCCCTCGGAATAGGTGGGGCCGGTACCGGTAACGGTCGGGCACCGGCTTCACCCGACCAAAGGGACCCGATTGAGCGACGCGAATTAAATCAATATTTATCAGTTGTTTATTGGCACAGACATATTTCGTATATTGTTCTGCTTAGACCGTTCATATCCCATGGTGTTTTTATTGCGGTATTGTTACTACTAAATAAAATATTTACAAGCTCGTCGCTATCCATCATGTGCCCACATCTTCCCCCAAGTGTCACCACTGCTGTTTCCATGCTACTGACGTGGTCATTAAAGCTGTCGCCTTGCCTATCGACTTGCTGTCGATTGCTGTGCATCCCCTCAATCGACCGATAATTGTGGAAGCATGTTTGTATCAGCAATGCTTTTCGGGGAGTGTCCAACCGAGTGCAATCGAATCACAGCGTACGCATCGCCCATTCGGAACAGTGGACCAACTGTAATTGAACGCTCCAAACAAGAATAGAAACCACCGGTCGAGCCGTCTCTCTGCGAACCCAATATCTCAGCTTTTACCACCAGCCGATTGCTGTACACCAAAACTCCTCGGAGCCTCTAATTGACGGCCTTGAAGTACAGAGGGCTGCTGAACGAGTTCTGCATATTAACGCTGAACTCTTGTCCATAGGCTGGGACGATCCTCAGAGGATTGCTGTCTGAGCGTTGCCAGACTCTAACGCTGAAGCTTTCTCTGCCCTTGATGTTGTTGTCGATTGAGGCGTGAAGCTTAACAAGGACTACGAGGATTCCGATGAGGGCGCCGGCAATCAGAAGCTTCGCAATGGCATCGATGAAGGCACAGAACTTGACAAAGCCCGAGGATGACTTTTCGGCGGTCATTGTGGGAGGTTCGATGTTGGTGTTGGCGTTGGTGTTGGATTTGTCGGCCATCAAGATAGAGACGAGACTGTTCGGACGATAGCTTGCTGGTGGATGATCGCCTGGATGCAAAGCGATATTCGGAGAGATGATAGATAGGCGCAAAGACGACGAGAGACCCCAGAGCCAAAAGCTGGGGGGAGATTGAGGACTTCATATACTGCAGGGCTGCCGCTCACAGGGCTGATGAACGAATTAAGCACTCAATTAAGCTTGATTAACCAAGTCATTTGGCTTTCGAGACCGCCACGACAGGGGTTAAAGGGAAGCTACTGCAGCTTGGGAGAGGCGCTAGATGATTGATGTGTTGAGGGTGTTTCTAGTTAGTTGGTTGGCTATGGGTAACATCGTGAAGGGTCCTGTAATAGTTATTTTTATCTCTTGTATCAGCGGCACATTGCCTACAACATGTGAAGCTTTTTAATGCATCAAAGGCAAATTTGCCATGATTTCACATGCTGCAACAGCACGGGTAGACAGCACGACTTACTGATGATCGGTTAGATGCTCAACCAAGTTGCAGGAGTGAGGACCAACTCATCAATTAATTGAGGGGGACGCGATTCACCTTAGCGCGCTGTGGCTGAACCAGGGTAACCCTTAGATGCAGCACTAACAATATGTCACCTATTTACCACATCTTACTGTTATACTATTAAGAGTCTGTCTCCCCAGTGCCGCCATCCAACATGGATATTCCCTTGATCGTCCCAAAGCTGAAAATGACCCTTGTCGATCGCCAACTTTGGGAATGCTTTGCGGTGACGGAGGTTTTGCCAAGAATAGAGTAGGCAGACACATGATCATTGATGGTGCGAATGACTAGACTAGTATTCGGCTTTTGGTTCCTTGTTTTTGATGAACAAGAGTGCGGTTAAAGCGTGCTGTGGCAAAGAAGGGGTCTTGATTGAAGTTGCTAATGAGGAAGACTCAATGCAATTACACTAATGGCCCCAGGACATCTCACAAGCCGAAGACCAAAAGTACAAGAGACGAAATTAATATTTCAGTTTATGCTATTTAGGCCTGTTTCTTAGACTACCTCTTCATTTTAGCACCATATAGCTTCAAGGTCAATATTCCCCCTACCGGTCAGGGTAGCCAGATGTAAAAGTCAAAGTATCACACATGGCGGCGAAGCACCTTGTCCATCCTTCGCTGCAGTCAGGAATCTCTGATCGTTACTCCAACCCAGCTTATCGAAACGATTCCTCATATTCTTTGCCTCTCCAAGATAATCTGCCCCCTGCACATCTTCCGCATATCTATCCATCAGCTCCTCGAGCTCTTCCTTTCGATACCCATCATCAAGTGCTGCCCATACCATCTTCAATAGTTCTGCTGCCCACGACGAGCCACAAGGTCGGAAGGCCTGACACTGCTGTGCCAAGATGATTGCTTCGTCGCATATTTGGTGAGACTCTTCGGTGTATGCAGGAAGAACACCAAATGGTTTGATGGTTGGCCCGATGAGGGCGGCTTGTATTAGAAGAATTGCGTGCCCTGAGGCGTATTCAATAGCTTTTAACCTGGAAATAAAAGTTGCATTCGGAGCCAAAGCCATCGGTATAACCATTTCGTATTTGTCACGCATTATTGGTCGTTCAGTTGAAAGCGTATTCCAGTAGCATTTTAACTGGTACAGATACCTTTCTGGATCTCGAAGAAAAACGGGTAAATCGCCTATGGCGCATAGTTCGAAGCAGTATAGACCTTGTTCATAGTGATGTGGTCTAGCTTGGGTAGGGTCTTGAAGGGCGACGTCCCAGTACCATGACCCTAGTTCAACATTTGGATCAGAGAGAGCCGCATATACCTGTGTATCGTGTTGGTTAGTTCATCGATTCAAGAACCATTGTTATCGCGAGGATGTGTCAACGAAAAAGTCGTCACCAATCGAGGAGCGAGTAGACTTACCCCTTGTAGACAGAAACCACGAAGGTCGTTTGAGTCAATGATTTTACGTTGAGTTACTGCTTCTTTGAGGAGATAGGCGATAATTCCACGATGCTTATTAGATGACTTGTTGTCAATCCATAACTGAGAGCTCTGTTAGCTAGTCTCAGACTGTCTACTCGGATAACCTACCTGACATAGCATCACCATGATAACTAATTCCAACTTGAAAGTTACTGGTTGCTTGGGGTCATTCAAGCATTCTTGTAATGACCTCAACGCTTTCCCGAACAGAGAAAGTGCTCTCGGGCTGGATTGTTTCCGGAGTCGAACTGACTGAAACGATGCGATAACGGCCGATGTCATATCATCCAGAGCAGGATGAGAGCCGAAACGCTGTGGAAGGGTCTTGAAGAACCTAGGTCCATAGATTTCAAATGAATACCGTTCATCGGTTATTCCTATCAGATCAACAAATTCCGCCGCAAGCTTGGTAGTCTCGTTGCTTGGAGCGCTCATAGGAGCTGTGACTGGGTTGTACTGATGGAATGTGAATCTTTGTACTCCGCTCCCTGTACAACTTTGGCGTATTCTCTTACAGCGCCCGCATGTCGGCTGTGCTAAGTCACACTTGTGAAAGTCAGTGAGGTGTCTTAGGATGGAAGACGGCCAGGCCGTGCCTTTTTCTTAGCTTTGCGACAGTTACCACACCCTCTGCTAGTAGGAACGCCGACCATTTTGTAGGATCCGATGTCAGTTATCGTCTGAAGAAATTAAATGGGAAGGTGGATTTCCAGATAATGAAGATCAGGGATGATATAAATCCTAGAGAATGTTATGTAATCATATAAGCCTGCTTATTACTTGGCATTTCGTTGCTGACATCCTGTCTCGATGTACAGGTATGGCGCAGCCACGTGATGATACACGTGATATCCCTGACGTTCAATAGCTCAACCTGTAATTACGTGATCTGTCCTCCAGCACTTCAGTGACAAAAGTTGTCATAGGGAAGAGATACTATTATTTAGAATAGACTATTAAATTACTGAAAATCGCCCCAAGGAATGAGAAGAGTGCCTACTCTCTCACGGAGAACAACATCGTAACCAGCATATCAAAGGCACTGCCAGTAGTACTCGTTCACTACCTGGCAAGTAGCTCCCCAAGCGCAAACAGTTTGCCCAACGTAGTTCTTGCCTCCGCACTGGGAATATTTCGCCAGGCCATGCACCGGTCCACACATTATGTCTCCAGTCGGAGTGGAATCAGACTTGCTGGTAGTCGTAGTTATGAGTGTTGTGCCTTGGCTGCTAGTTGAGGTTGAAGAAGATGAAGAGCTGGAAGAATCGGACGTTGCTGCTGTTGTTGAGGTTGAGGATGAAGAAGATAACGACGATGATGACGAAGATGTGGTCTGTTGGCCTGGAATTGTGGCACTGGATGTCGCAGTAGCTGTTGTTGTTCTTTGCTCAACTGATGAAGGAAGACCTGGTACTATAGTAGGTCCAGGGATATCGTATGACAAAGAGCTTCTGGGCACGTAGAGATTAAAGAGGATACCCGGATCATCGGATTTGTAAAGCGTGGTGCCTTTGACACCCTCAGGCAGTACATTTCCACCCCCTGTGACTTTGATGTTGAAGCATTGCGGATAATTCTGTGCACCGTTTCTTTGTCCTGCCCCATGAAGAGCAATGATCTCATGGCGTAGAACATAGTTTCCTGAAGCCAACGCAGAAGGAATTTGGAGGGTCCAGGAGTTACCATTGCTGATGAGCACATCCGAAGCCCAGCGGCCACTATCCTTGGACAGGTCAATGAGACCTTCTTCGCCAATCTTGAAAAACTCAATGTCATTCTTGTCGGCGTCCTGACAGTTTCCGGGGCACTTGGCTAGGTAGTCAATGACAGGACCCTTGTGAGATGATGGCCAGTCGTTCCATTTGAGATTGATCTTGTCGCCAGCAGACACGGCGATGTGTCCTCGAGCGTTTCTAGCGGCTCTGTGGCAGATGATATCAGGGTCAGAGAAGCTGTTTGGTTCCACGTAGCCATTATCAGTTGCGCCGGTAATCCATCCAGCGACGGGGAACTGGGTTGGATTCTAATGGTTGTTAGTTTCAGTTATTGTTGTGATGGTTAGAGTAAGAGGCATACCCAATTAAATGCTGGAGCATCGTACTAAGAGGTTGAGTTAGCTACGGTGTTGGTATGTTTTAATAGGACCACTCACTCCTCGGTACGCTACTCCGTTGGTTATGATCCAGTCGACATGGCCGTGAGCAGCAACCTGCAATGCGAAAGTTGTGATAGAAAGAAGGGATGATGTCTGGAATAATGTCATTCTATCGAAATCTGAAGCTCGAGTTTCGCTGCTGGGTATGAGAGGAGGGATGGAAAGAACAAGAGATGTCGAAATTGTCTCTAACATTCAGCCCGAAAGGTACAGGAGTTTATATAAAATACTACAGTATGGCTCGTCCAACGCCCGTTCGAGACCTCGACGCCACCAACACACATGTGGGATAACTCCAAGCCTAGAATGACAATGTCTTGAAGTACAGCAGGGAACTGTTCCGATAATTGGTTTCTCATTGATTCTGTCCTTCGGTGGCTTGCTCAGGAACGTGCTTGTCACCATCACAATATCATCTCTAGGCACTCATCGAGAACTGGTTCCAATCAATATTGAAGGACAGTTCATGGCGATGCACAACTTGGGAATATGAGACATTTCTTGTTAGTTGTTGAAACTTATGTCTATCTTTAAAATCGTTACCTACGTGGATGGCCAGTAGATCTTCAAATTTGGTGTTGATAATCTTCTGGTTGTCTTTCTAGTTACCAATTTTTACAATCAGAACGAAGATCTGCTTTGAGTTACGGTTTCTTGTCGATCTTCAGTACGATATTAGATTTTAAGCCCAGTCACCATTTGCAGGCAATTTCCTGTCTCGACCTGAAACGTTCCATCAGTCATGCAACAAGCTAAAAGATTGCGGCTCATCTGTTAGACCGGCATACCAATTGGGAGTTGGGATAAAGCCTGACTTTACCTGAGGCGGACAAAGTCTGTCTCTCGTCCGATTCAGCTCTGGATTAAGGAATGCGTAAACACGAGACAGCGGGCCGTCTGGTCGTCAGATACAATATCTTTGTGTGACTGATGCTCAGATGGGCTGTCGGGGCATTCCAATCTGCAGCGGAGTCAGGATGCTTTCCCTTCTTCAATCGTCCTTCCTAGCAAGGGGCATTGAGAAACCAACAGATATTCAGTCTGCCCTGCATATTACCTTTAAGCGCAAGGGGTCAAAAAGCGCCACCCGTGAGACTTCAGCCCCTGTCTAGCCCTCCAACTGTCGCAAACGGCCATATTCGGTTGCGCCCACTTTAGATTGCAGAGACGTACCTATCGTGTTATAGGCATCCTCAGAATACTTGCCTTCGAGATTCAAACTAGTTCTAGGCTGCCCCAATTCTAATAGAGTGTTTTTTTTAGCTCGTCAATATGCTTGGCAATATCGAGAAGATGAAGGGATGTCTTAGATTGCATTGCGAGGGTTGGAATGCAAGACGGCTCCGGTATGTGACAATCGAGTTTTCGCTAACTTTATTCTTAAGTTTATCTTTATTCTGGAGTTATTTGGTTTTTGTTTCATATGTGATAGAAGCAATGCCCTGTTTTTCCATCTTCTCAACAATGGTATTCTTCGATTGTAGGTCACATCATTCCTCTGTTGGACGGAAACGTCGATCAACAAGAATGCACCAGGCTTTTTGGAAGTTTGAAAGTCATTGTTAGTCGAATTTAAAGTAGGAAGGTCTTGGAAAGCATATGTGACCAACTCAGCGGTATTGAATGTCAGTGACACAGAGTCATGTAGGCTTTCTCGACCGGACTCGGAACAGCAAATCCATGGAATATATACGAAACAAACATGTTTAACGTCTTCAAGATGAAGCCTTGATGATCAAATCTGCCATCTGACTGAGAGACTCCGACATGACATCCATCTCTCCAAAGATATCCACACAGGCCTCCTTCTCCAGCACGGAGCAATACGCAGATTTGAACCTATACAAGTTAGAAACTGATCATGACAAGGATTTTCCCACTCACCCAACCTGTTTGGCTGCAGACACATCCCACATATGGGCAGCAGCAAACCAAAGCTCTTGGGCGCCCTTTAGCTCCTCAAAAGTCGAAGCATAAGCCTTGAGATCTGGCTTCCCCACGCCAAAAGAGTCACACGAGATGAGATGCTCCTTAGGGAACTCAACACCCGCCTTGGTGAAATACCCAAGCACCCTATCATAATCTCCGGCGGTGAGACCCCGGACAGTAAACCCAGCACCACGCAGCTTCTCAAAGCACTCCTTGACATCAGGTCTTGGCTCCAGGGTAAAGTATCCCTGCGTGATCTTCTCTATATCCGCCTCGGTTGCAAAACTGCGGGGCTCTTCGATGCCCGAGAGCCATAGCATGCGGTAGAAGAGGGAGGAGAAGAGCTTGTCAAACTCGACGTAACGGTTCGTCATGCTGAGGTAGGTGTACTCCCTCTCAGCTGCTTCTATCCAGAGATTGATCAAGAGGCTTGACTTAATGTTTTCTGCGCGGAGCTTTTCGCCGAGTTGGTTCTCCAGTGCTTCGACGAGCTTGTCGTAGGAGACGATCGTGCCTACGATGTCGAAGACGACATACTTTTCATTATTTGGTGCCATATTGATATTGATATGATGTAAGTGCGGGAGAGGACAAAAAAAATGGAGATTTGAGAAATAAGATGAGCAGTTGGTTTGCAGATGATAAATGACTCCTTGTGCTTGGTGGTAGAGTATGTTGGTGCCGATGTGCCTTGGGTTCTCCGCAATCGGCTACGGTTTCCTAATGAGAACAAATGAACCTCTAGCTCAGATATCTACCCGTTGATTCGTGCGGGGGACGATAAGCAGGAATAAAATATGCGAAGATGTATCTCCACGCATGATCCATGTCCTGGTAGTCAGTCGGGGCAGTGCTCCATTGATGTCCAGTGATAACATCGGAAGATGAGTCGGATAACAAGCACTGAACGTCTTGTGACAAAGATGGGAAACTTTGGTCCAGTTGAATCGGCGCAAATTCTTCCTTATTCGGAAAACCCTGCTTCTTGGAGCAAGCAAGCCCTAGAAGGGCGGCCAATGTCATGTTGTGTTTCAAGTTTCTGTCCCGCAGATCGCGTTGTCTTTCAACCCAACCTGGCCTCAAGGCATCGATGGCCAATCACTATGCTAATCCACTCAAAGGCATTACAAGGCAGCAATCGAATAACAAAACTATATATATATATATATAAATAAACATAGGTAGAGTAGGTCTGGTTCCATTCTTTCCTCTCTCATCAATCTCGTCATTATAGTAAACTCCATTCTTGTGCCATTTTAAACCTGCGTCGATTCAAGAATCATCCCGACATGCAAACGTCCATCTATACCACCAAGCATATCTTTTTACTCTCGGTCAGCCGCTTTTTGCGGGTCACTAGAGTTACCCTCTATTAGAACCTGATACGGAAGGGGGTTTTGCCAGCCACCAATATCACTCAAAGAGTTCCAGGACTGCTGTTCTGGATACTCCTCCGGGTCCAGTTCAAAAGAGTCCTCATGACCCGTAGTGATTTCGTGTTCGATATCATAAGTCTCGTGCTGCCCATCGGCTCCTAAGTAAGACAACATGAGCGATGAAGGGTCCGTCTGAAAACTGGTCTCCCAAGAGAATTCGGTCGACAATTGAGACGCGTCCGTGGTCATAGACGGAGGGATCGGCATCAGCCTTTGGCTCAAATCCGTGCCATGGGCTAGAACATCAGGGACTTGCGGCATGACCGATGGCCTGCCTCCTACCATGGTTATGACATCTTCAGTAGTCCGACCGGGTGCCACAGGTTCGGCGTTCAGCTCGATCGATGATCCCGGGAAGATTGTTTCGCGAATTCTTCTCCAGCTTGTCATCGGCTTAGGCTCTTTTTTGCCGTTGATGAAGATCGGGTTGGGAACATGAGTGTGTCGCCAGCCCACGACTTTGAAGCGATGATACTGGTCCTGGTCCATGATCCAGTGACCACTCCAGGCCAAGAGGCTGTCCGGCGAAGGTTTGCCCTTACACTCATTCTTGTCGTGTCCGGCTTTGATAAGCTCAAGACTCCCTTCGGGCAATGATGTATTGAACTTGTACAGACACTTCTCGCACCAGTAGACGGGAGAGTGACATCTTTTTAGATGCTCACTGATGCTATTGTCAGTACCATCCGCGATACCATAACCTATAGAATTGACTAACTTGTGCTTCCAAATTGTTGGAAACGACTTGTCGCAATATTCAGAGTGCTGATCTGCGACGACGCAAGGGAACGAGCGGTCTGGGGTAGCACCTTTCATTGCCACCAGTCGTCGGAAGCTAATTGGGCTCGTCTACGTATAGACGAGCTCGACCGGTTGTGTCAATTCTGTTTATTGTCCCGTTCGGCCGTCGATCATCCACTCGATGGTTCGTGATGGTGGGCGCGGTGGGTTTCTAATCGGGTGCCGAGTAGACGACACTCTAGCGAGGTAGGTTGAGCGTCTACAGGTCTCGAAGAATGGGCGCGGGCTCGGCGTTGCGTGTAGGTAAGTAAGACGGGACGTTGTTAGTGATGGAACGTTATATTGTTATCAGTCTGTGTTTCGTCGTGATGTTTGTTGTCGTACAAGCAAGGGCGTAGTGGCTTGCTTCACTCTTTCGCTTCTAAATGATTCGAGAGATTGACGAACAGGTTTGCGGACGTAAGCGCAGACAATGGCGAATAGTCGGATAATTCTTCTTTTTCGTAGTATTGATCGGACCAAGGTGGTGAAGAAAAGGTTGGGTGCGACAGAGACCATGGTCTCAATGAGGCTCTGCTCCGGTGCGCTTGGCCACGAATTTCCATCGCAGCAGCAAAACATCGCAGCGATGTTTCTTGTCGGTGATGTCCGGTGCGCTCCCTTGCTGTTTCCCCTCACCTCCAGTAGTCAAGAGCCCAACAGCACCCCAACCCCAACCCCAAGCTACACTACTAAGGTGCCCAGTCCCATTTGGGCGGGATCGACAGCACATTTCCCATGCGGTGTAAACGTGGCAGCGTGGCCGCGCATTTCCACCGCTTCTTTGTCTAAAAGCCAAGAGTAGACAATGTGAGATTGCGGCAGAGACGAGGGAACAATCTGGTTCGAGTTGCGGCCCCTGCTTGGGGCCATCTTGACAACGTCTCGATATGGTATCCTTCGCGAAGATTTGTTGTTGATGACGATGCGCTTGTAGCGAAACTCGTTGTGAGTTTATTGTTCAATTGTCCATTTCACAATCTTTGGTGATGCCATATGCGGACTGTCGGCGCAAGTCCTGATTGAGCTGCCTGGTCCTTGAACTTTGCGGGGGGGAGCGACATTCTCTGATGCAGTAATGCAGGGGCCGTCTCTAGAATCATGCTACCCAAGCTTTCGTACATATTGAACGACTATTATTGGTTATTTTGCGTTATAATTAGAAGAGAGACTTACAGTAGTGCAACAAATGCTTGAAGACACGTGGGAATCTGGGGTTAAATTGGATGCAAGAATGACAAGCAGGGTCTGTCAGTCACTAGAAGAATGACGATCGTCCTTATTGACGTGAAGTACCTTTTCTTAAGCGTTTGGGTTGGGATGTATGGGGTGGACTGGGGATTCCATCCATGGGGGCTGTTGTTTTGGGAAAGAAGTCACAGAGGCAGGTACTGCAACACCTGTTTGCCTTAGGTATCACTATCATGTCGCAGCACTGCCCAGACATTTATGAGTTGGCGAGTCATTCTTCTACAAGAGATGCTCCTCACAGTAGCAGATCGTAGTTCAACAATAGCCCGAACATTTATAAACAAGTTCACGTAAACATCTTCATGTTATGCTAATCACTGCATAATGCGCTACGTGGCAGCTAACTTCCACTTCTTCTCTTTTACAAATACAACCTTGGAGACCTTTGACGGACATTCCAAGCTTTGTCAGTTGACGTGCCCATGTACACCCTCCGGTCCCTGTTGCTGACATCAACAGTTGCACCATCACAATAAATATGAGCAAGCACGCAGGCGTCTTATAGGCCTTTGTGCTGGCGGGGGGCCTCACCCAACCTCCTCCATTGGTCACGCCCATAGAGAGGATGAAGATGGACGAGACCTTGGGTACCTATATCCGTACAAAGGCAAGAGCAGTCACAGACTCTCTCAATAAGTTAGGCGGTGTGTAGTGGGTTAAAAGCAGCTATCTTTGACTGCAGTCTGATCACGCCGATCAGCTATCTTAATGAGCAAAAGCTAGAGAAGTATAATGAGATGTAAAAGGACATACAATGTATTGATGACAACTAAGCTACCATTCGACCGGGAATCTGCGACACAAGTTCTCTCTCCTCAACATCACCCAACCAGCGAAGCCCCTTCTTGGGGCTGAACCTCAATAAAATTACCGTCAGGGTCGGCGACAAAGATGAGAGACTCCACACTCTGCCCAAAGTTCTGAACGATCGCCTTCCTCTCCTCTTCGTCAAGCTGCTCAACAATATCAGGCAATAATCCAACGGCAGGGCCAACCACAAGACTCGGATCAAGTTCAACAAAAGGCTCTCCCGACCTCTTGAGCACCGAGATATGAGGCATCGTGTCCAACCGTTCTTGAAAGGCTTGTATGTCAGGTACAACGATACCGATGTGTCCAAACGTGTTGGGATGCTGCCTTCCGGACTCGATGTTCTTGACTGGGACATCAGCGTAGGAAATCTCAAGAAGACCTTGTGCGTTGTTCTTCTCACGGTTCATCTCCAGTGCTGTCTGGTAACCTGTTCCGTTCTTCCCGCCTTGCGCATGGGCTAGGTAGGTAATTGAATACGCCTTGGTGATCTGGAGGGTGAACAATTTGCGAAAACCGAGGAGTTCGGTGTAAAATTCGATGCTGGCCGTCAAGTTTCTCGTGTTAATGGCCATGTGATTGAGAAAGGTGCCAAGTGTCGCGCTGTTCGCCGGGTCATCGCTTCCTACAATAGGGTAGGGGTATTGGCCTTCACGAGGAAGCATGCCAACAATGGAATGGGATATGGCAGTGGAAAAGAGCTGGGCTCCGATGAGGATGGCTGGGAGAATTCGGACCATGTTGCTTATTAGATATGAGTATAAAACAAGCGACAAGTGATGTTGTATCTAAACACTGGACAATTGACTTATTGATGAGATGTCCATTTCAATTAAGTGGAAGCACCGCCTTTTATGATCAACTCTACATCCTTGCGACAAACAATTAATCCAAATACTCGCTGTTCGCGGATTTATAAGCTGTCAGATTCATTTACTATATTAATTGTCAGTTGATGATATCTCAAACTGTCGCGATGGTGATGCCCAATCGCTCTAAGAAACGCGAAACGCGACACATGGGCGATTGGCCAGACGTCCAGCGGGGCAAACAGTCAGCTTACGCCCAGCACAATTACTTAGGTAGAAAATCTGGAGTGTTAGATAATTGCATATGTAATCCTTCTTGTCTTGACTCAGTAGCGATCAGGCAAACATCGGAGCATGTGTCGATGAAGAAACAAAGCTGGTTGTCATCCATCCAGAGACATGCTCATGATTCGTGTCATCGCATTGTCACTTGTCCATCGAAGCTCTGGAGCTGACGGAGCTCAAGCTCAAATTCAAAAATTAACTGAGCAGCGGTGGGGTATCTTGACCAGCAGAATGACTCGGTTATTCTGTCACCCCATAGTCAATATTTTCAGCTCCATGGATCGCTAAACACCTCCTGTGGAGACAACATCCACTGGAGCAAATTCTGACGCCATTGCAACAGCCATGATGTCAAGTACGGGACCTTTTTACTGTCCAAAACGGTTCTCCTGAAGCAAAACGGTAAAGAAATGTCACCAGCGAAGAATAAATCGCTGATCCTACACGGAATTTCCAAGTTTTCACAAGCGATGATCCCTGATTGAGTTCGGCAGTTGTCCATTCCGTCTCTAGAAAGTAAACGCCGATCAACCATGGATGTGAGATCATGGATGCCAAGGTTCATCTTACCACACCACTACGGAAGTTACCTGCCGATCGGACAGCAGTAAAAAAATTGAAGCTGGGATAGGGACAGCTGCAGGTTCAAGGCACAGACAGACACGTCAAGCAAGGGGAAAGTCTACAGTCACAGCGCAGTGGACAAGTTTTTTTTTGTTTTGTTTAGAATTTGCTTTCAATTGAATCAAGACGCGTCCGCCTCAATCCACAAGTGCCTTTTTGCACACGTTCAATCTATGCTAATTGATATCAAGATTCTATATCGCTGTGTCTATGCCAAAAGTCCCATGATCAAATTCGTCGTAGACTTTTCAGATCCCAGTTCCAAACGCCGATTAAAAGAACAAAACAGTGTCGTAGATGTTGCGTTAAATAGGTAGTCCAAACTCATCATCGAAGAGCGCTTAGACGACGGCGGCAGCGTCGTTGGCGGTGCCGTGGAGGACGGGGTTGATCTTCTCGTCAAAATAGCACTTGAAGTCATCGCCAATCTGGGCGCGGAGAGCCTTCTTGACAGCCTCGAGAACGTTGGGGAAGACGCCAAAGTTGGCGGGGTTGTTCTCGTCGTTGTCGCCGCCCTGGAAGACACCAGTGCGGACAAGGCAGGTGTTCCAGCCGTACATGTTACCACCGACAATGTCGGAGGCGGGGTTGTCACCGATCATGTAGATGTTCTCGGGAAGACGCTCCTCGCCGTGGAGCTCGCCCATCCATGAGGTGAGGATGTCGTCGGCGTACTTGTAGGTAGCCAACTCGGGCTTACCGTAGACGACACGCTCGAGGTCGGCACCGGTGAGAGCCTTGTACATGGCCTCGAGACCAATGCGGAAAGCACCCTGAGACATACGAGGAGTAGGGTGCTCAGTAGGGCAGAGAAGATCACCCTGGGAGAAGTAGATGGGGACGCGCTCAGCGACGGGGTCCTCAGCGACAGTGCCCAGACGTCCGTTCTTGGAGCGGAGGACATCCATGATGATCTGCATGTCGGTAGCGTAGTCTCGCGAGTCAGAGAAGACCATGATGGCCTCAATGCAGATCTTGGTGAAGTCTCGGGGACGAGAAGTGGCGCGCTCCTCGTCGGTGAAGACTCGGTAGGGAGCAATGGTAGGGTCCCAGGCAACAATGTCGTTGGGGACAATGATGTTGCGGAAGCCGTACTGCTCAGCAACCTCACGGCAGCGGTAGCCCTCACCACCGACGACGAGGACGGTGCTGTAGTACTCGGACAGAGCACTCATGGGAGTGTGGGACTGGATGAACTGGTCGGTGTTGACGGGGTTGCCGAGAATCTTCTCGAGCTGCTCGCAACGAGCCTTCTCGATCTTACCGGAACCGTTGGTGAGGAAGATGTGGGGGATCTTGATGCCGAGCTCGTTGTCTCCGTTGAGGATCTCGAGGGCCTTCTTACCCTCGGGGATCAGACGGTCACCGTGGACGAGGACACCGTCAATGTCAAAGGCGAAAGCCATGTTCTTGGCCTTCTTGACCTTGTCGGCCATCTGGTCCTGAACCTGAGCGACGAGGAGGTCACGGGTAGGCTGGATCGGGGGCATGCCGGGCCGGGTGGGGCGTCCGTCGGCATGGTGGACGGAGGAGAGGCGGGACTGACGCTTGCGGGGGATGGGCAGCGCAGTACCGAAAGAGTTGCGGGAGGATCGTCGGTCCCTCATGGAGGGAGACACGCTGAGTGTGTGCATGTACTTGGCCGCCTCCGAGATGGAGGATCGGGTGGCGGGGATCTCTTGAGGGCCATTGCCTTCCTCGGTGCCGGGGATGGCAAGAGACTCACGGTGGTCAACACCGTTAGATTCACCGTTGGCGTTGGACATGTTGCGTAGGGTACTGGGAGAGCTGGGTGTGTTTTCGTCGTAAGCAGGAGACATTCCTGGAGGGAAGAAGAAGGACAAAGAGGGTGAGGAAGAAGGTTATGTATATATATGGGAAGAAGCAGTCGAGAGAGCAAGGGGGGTATCAAGCTGATAAGTGAATGGACAGACTGTCGAGTTGAGATGAGAAGGTGATGATGGGATAGAGATCTCGATTGAATGGGGCGGGGATCCGTATTTATCTATCTTTGCGGGCTCATTCGTGCTGATACTGTGCCGGTTCTTTTCTGTCCCCGTAGCTTGCTGCAGAGTGAAAACTCGCCCATCCGTGTCTGTTGATATCATCATTGTCTTTTTTTCCCGTCTGCCTCGTTTGGACGGGACTGGGACTGGGACTGGCCTCCATCCATGGCCATGCTTTGAGACGGCGCTACCCAAGTGGGACCCTTATTTTTTCGGTCGTTCACCGTCAATGCCTGTTTATTCGTACGTATTTACTATGTACGTTGAGGTATGTACACGTAGAGTACTTGGGGAGGCAGGATGAAGCATGTAAGGGTCTTGGTATCGCATCGTATCCGTTATCTAACGAGAATTGGCGGCGAGAACTGTAATAGGTTAAAATTGAGGCGGTGGCATTGACCGTTTCCGCGACAGCCAGTGCAAAAAGCTAGGTACCTGTCCGTGATTGATTCAGGGTCCGTTACAAGATACACGCCTTGCCTTCCATGTGTGTTGCGGTTCAAGGGAAAACAAACTTTCAGCCCTTTGGCGCCAGTCGTCATAGTGGAGGTGACGTGAGGATGCGGTTTGTGTCAAGATTGACTCCGCAGCCCCTCTTAGCAAGTTACACCATCCGGACAAAGATATGCCTCAGAAGTGAGAAGTCGGAAAAGAGTGGTTATCATGGCAGTACTGACCAGGTAGAAGCAGTGCTATCTCGAGAATTGAGCGGCATGCGGCGGTTGTTCCGAGAAGAGTCCGCTCCCAAGTGGATATCTGCAGTGGACCCCTTCTGTACTGTGCCTGTTTTTTGCACGGGAATTAACCACTGCAGTGGAGCAGATATCGATAACTGCTGCAGAATTGCATGGCCCAGGGTTACCTTTCTGACATCATCCTTGTCTCCACTGCCGAAGGGGGTCCCTATTATTTTTATTCTGAGGCTTGAGGTTTACTCATGTACCTTGAAACCGTCTTTCTCACGGTGGATACCGTTATATCTATTACGGCAAAGGCGGGTATTTTCTACTGTCCGCTCTGCAGTACTTTGTAAAACGTGCTGAAATGTCAAGACGTTTAGGGATCGCCACTGCGGCCCACTAATCGTGATAAGATTGCTTGAGCCTTTGGTTGGTCCAGCTGCCATTTCCCTGACTCAAGTCTTTGTCCACGTCGGTCTGTAGTACCTAGCAGGTACAACAAAGAGTACACACAGTAGTACAATACAGCACAGCTCATCTTGCAAGTATCCCGTCACTGTGAAAATTTTACATTTTTGACTTCAACTTCTCTTCCAACACACGCCTCACTAAACCGTTTCCATCACAGTTTTTCTGGAAGCTTCCCGTAAAAAGAACATGACGTCAATCAAATCATTTCTTCCTCGTCTCTTACTCGCCTCGCGCGGGTCTCGGTCAAAATCGATGAGCCACCTCATCAACAGGAAACAATGCTGTAGGGATGGATGCTGGGCTGGCAACTCATACGTACAGACACTCCAATTGCCGTGAGTTGATGATGTACCTGCTCTCCACCACTCATCCAAGTCAATTGACTGCGACATTTTAATTGTTAACCCCTTTAAAACCCGTTCATCTGTGAAATCCCCGTCGCCTACTCATACCAACCATTCTTGACCTGACCTGACCTACACTCATACCCCATCACTCATACCAATTCTTCCTCAAGCACCATCAAAATGTCCGTTTCCAACAAGACTGTCTTCACCCTCAACAATGGTGTCAAGATGCCCGGTGTGGGCTTTGGCACCTTTGCTAACGAGGGCGCCAAGGGCGAGACCTACAAGGCTGTCATTGCCGCCCTCAAGACCGGCTACCGACACCTCGACTGCGCTTGGTTCTACCTGAACGAAGGCGAGGTTGGCCAGGCCGTCCGTGATTTCCTCGCCGAAGACAACGGCGTCAAGCGCGAGGATCTCTTCATTTGCACAAAGGTCTGGAACCACCTCCACGAGCCTGAGGAGGTCAAGTGGTCATTCGAGAACTCTCTCAAGAACTTCGGCCTCGACTATATTGACCTCTTCCTCGTCCACTGGCCCATCGCTGCCGAGAAGGGCGACGACTACAAGCCCAAGATCGGCCCTGATGGCAAGTACGTCATCAAGAAGGATCTCACTGAGAACCCCGAGCCCACATGGCGCGCCATGGAGGAGATTTATGCTAGTGGCAAGGCCCGTGCCATTGGTGTCTCCAACTGGACCATCGACGGCCTCAAGAAGCTCATGGCCTTCGCAAAGGTCAAGCCCACCGTTAACCAGATCGAGATTCACCCTTTCCTGCCCAACGAGGATCTCGTCAAGTTCTGCCTCGAGAACGACATTCTCCCCGCTGCTTACTCTCCCCTGGGTTCCCAGAACCAGGTCCCCACCACTGGTGAGACCGTCCGCTCCAACAAGACCCTTAACGAGGTCGCCGACCGCAGCGGCAACACCCTTGCTCAGGTTCTCATTGCCTGGGGACTCCGCCGCGGCTACGCTGTTCTGCCCAAGAGCTCCACCCCCTCTCGTATTGAGAGCAACTTCCAGATTCCCAACCTGTCCGACGAGGACTTTGAAGCTGTCCAGAGCGTTGCCAAGGGCCGACACACCCGTTTTGTCAACATGAAGGACACCTTTGGCTACAACGTCTGGCCCGAGGAGACTCCCGAGAACGGAACCGCTATTGCCTAAAGCCGGTTATGAAGTTATGAAGCGATGTATACCCTGAATAAAGAGGAAGAAATGTGTATTATGGCGTTTTATTGCGGAAACAAAAGTTTAGTCTTAGAATTTATTCCGCTGTTTGCGAGCGTGAGCTTAGAATGAGATGAATTCACGTTCAAAACAAGTACCTGATTCCTCACACGTGACATTAATCTGCTGAGCCTCATTGACATATGTCAACACCACAGAACGAACGAAACTGACAATTTTGACTGGTGAAGAATAGTTTTTACGTACATATATGTGTCGTACTCTGGTGACCGAATGGGATTTTTACCGTAATCAGATCTGGTGATAACCTCACTTTGTGACTGTCAGCCTCATCTCGACCTTTATCTTGGGAGTCTCAACACCACTGACGATTGATGACGAAATCTGAATAAGAGAGAGGATGTATCTGACAGGCTGATGCAGCTCCAGCGCCGCGAGGAAGCCTGAAGTTGCAACCTCTTCCATTACACACAGGAGAATTCCTCCACAACCACACATCTCAGCATCATATGAATCAACTGCACTAACAGGATGTACTCAATGATAATTTCTCGATTTCATCTCAATATATGTCCAAGTCAGCAAGCATGGAATAATATTCTTGTTCTGGTTAAGAAATGTTAAAGTCAGTCAACTCCATAGACGAACGGCCAAGCAAACCTTCATAGCATTCGCAGAACTTCAAGAAAGACAATCAGCTTCACCAAAACACCAACGTATTGAGCTGAATTATATTTCGGACGAGATTCAAGCTGAATATTCTGCGCTCCTAGCCATGAATCTGCGAGTCACTCCCGAACCATAGGGAAGTCGGAAATTTCAAACTATAAAACGTTAGGGACCCTTGAGGCTTCCACTATATCTAAATATCCTCACAAGTAGTACAACAGAGTACAACAGAAGTACAAAATTATTATATTTACGAGTAGGACTGTTATAGTGACCGTACAGATATGGAGCGTCTGACCATCCAGAAGCCAGACGTTTGGGCCCTTGACGACGATCAAGGGACCGCGAAGATAAGGCGACTTGCACTGACGATGTCACGATCTACCTAGATAACGGATGTACAGCGTCGAATCAAGGTCCGTCTACAGAACTCTAATCGATGCCTGTGCTTTGGAACCGGCACTCGAGCCGAGGAGGAGAGATGGGCCATTCATTGGCTGGCCTGATATTCGCCACGATATAGATAGAAATAGACTGATGAGATCGGTCTTTACCTCTTTTGGTACATCTTATGGAAGGAAACGGGGCCTTCTGTCATGTTTCGCCTTGCCCCCTGTCTGGTCTATATTGCTGCTGTAGGTTAGCTTCATGGCACGTGTGACTGGATGAATGAAGGTATAAAGATGTATGTATTACTTCATAGTGATACAAGTTGCTCAGTATGACCTTATGAACTCTGGTTAAGTTGTTGTGCCTAATGAATAGTTGCTCTGAATGTATGGACAGTGTTGTCCTAGATCTTATTGTTCGTGTGAGAATAGCCTATTTCAACCTTGCCTAGAGCCGATGACTGATCTGATTGATCAGTGAATTTCGGAATCCAAGCTTTCTGGTATAAAATACCATTAGTAATTTGTTTATTTATCACATTCGATGCTATAGTTATGTCCTGCTTATTATATAGTAATCACTAGGCCGGAAATCAAATCGGACTTTCCGGCTTCGGACTTGCCCAAGTCAGGGCGCATTTGACATTTGACAAGCGGGGCTAGACCTTCAATCCTACAGTCCAACGCCAACTGATTCCTTGTCAACCTTTCACATCTCCGGATAACTGTACCCGTATCGGCCACTAGAGATAACCGCTATCTCCAAGTTCTATGATATGGATACGAACCTAGGCGACAAGACTGACGCCGGGAATCATGCCGCTATTCCCGGGCCTTCCATTAGTGACCTCACGGACGTTGCACTTCTCGACAATGCTGACTTTGGACTGGTATTAGACCACAATACCTTGGATCCGAATGGTTTCGATATGAATTTTGATGAACTATGGTCCAATGATTTCAACCAAAGTCCTGGCGATGCAAACATAACTCAAAATCATCTCCAACAACTCAACACATTCGACTCTTCATCAAACCAATCACCCATTCCTACGCCTTCAACCCTGCCCCCGAAAGTTGGGCACAGATTTACTCTGGAAGCCCTCCGCTCCCTGAAAGAATGGCTCTCAGCACATACCGATAATCCATACCCAACAGAAGAGGAAAAGACCATACTAGAGCATCAAACTGGCTTGAGTCGAACCCAGATTACAAATTGGCTGGCCAACGCCCGGAGGCGTCGGACGATCACTGATGGCCGTGCCAGCGGCAACACTCAAGTCCCTGAAGGCTATACGCCCACACGCTCCGGAACGCCGATACCGAGGAGAGGGCAGCCTTTGAGAGATCTCAATCCACTACAGCGATGGGAGAATTCGCCTCCAGAGAATGAGCCGGCTACTGCTTCTGATATTGCTCGGGCGATGGAATCTGGAGAACTGATAAGATCAAGTAAGTGTCAGACAACAGATACCCCTGTACTGTGACTGACCAAGAAAAGGAAGCCGAAGAGGAACATTCGCAAGTGACGAGAAGACACGTCGAAGGCGCCGGCACCGGTCAACGACGAGCAGTTTAGGCACATCAAGAAGTGGTTCTACAGACTCATGCTCATCTAGAGGCTCAATCAGCGGAATTTCATCACACAGTCGTGGCCGATCCACACACAAACCCAAACCACCGAAGACCTCGCTCACGAAACCTCGATTCCCCTTTCAATGCACCTTTTGCACAGAAACCTTTAGAAGAAAATACGACTGGCAACGTCATGAAAACTCGTTGCATCTCCCACTGGAAAGATGGGAATGCTCACCAAATGGACCGACAGCTATAAATCCAGATAATGGGCTAATAGTCTGTCTATTCTGTGGCCAGGATAACCCAGATGAGAATCACCTGGCAAATCACAACCCTTCTGCGTGTCAAGAAAGGGCGTTTAGCAGAAAAGATCATCTAAAACAGCATCTACGACTCGTGCACAATGCTGCTCTCACGGATCTAACTACGAAATTGTGGAAAACTGCACAGCCAGATATCACTTCAAGATGCGGTTTCTGTCAAGCTTCGTTAAGTACATGGCCCGACAGAGTTGATCACCTGGCGAATCATTTCAAGCTTGGATGTACAATGAGAAGTTGGATTGGTGACTGGGGCTTCAGTGCCTCGGTCCTGAAGACTCTGGAGAATGCCATGCCTCCATATCTTGTGTATTTTGAGGGTGGTACCCCATTCCCGTTCACCGCGAACGGTTCGCCTCCCGATTGCCCGCGGAGTGCATACGAGCTCATCTCGATCGAGTTGGCATACTTTATACAGAACCACAACGATACAACTGGAAGTCTACCAAGTCATAGGGCCCTGCAGCTGGAAGCATGTAGGATTGTATTTGGGTCCGAGGTGATGTTTCCTGAAACCGATCCAGACTTACATGGGGGTTCATCATGGTTACGAGATTTGATAGTGTCATCTGATGAAATCGTCCAACAGGCCCGCTTCGCGCCCATTCGTTCGCGCGCAGAAAGCAGACTATCGGCGTTGAGAATCAAGGGCAGAAACGCATTGTTTGAGGAATGTCCGTTGGAATCACGCCTGCAAGCCTTTGTACGCACTCAAAGGGCAAAGGGCATTCATGCGGTATCGGACGAAGAGCTGCAAAGAGAAGCTGGACGAATTATGCTGCAGATGGAAAGCGAATTACAGGCAAAGCCCGAGTATGTTGCCAACTGGCTTATCGGGTTTCTGAACCACTCAACAGGTTGGATTGGTGTCTTTCGACAACGTGCAGAATTAGTGTTGGTGAGCGACAGCCAGAATGCTGTTGAACTGAACAACATTTCGCAGTGGCAAGATGGCGCTCAATGGCAAGTTGGCGGATCAGCATGGCTTACCGGGAATGATTGGTTGCTTGTTGGACATGGCGACGCAGCAGGCGACAACACGCCCTGGGGAACAGGAATCGAAAACAGTACAGACCATACATCAACGGATGCTTCGCTACGAGACTTCACATGGCTATGGTCAGACGACCAATCGCCACCTGCTATCCCACAATCAAACCCAAGCCCCGAAGCAGAAAGTCAATCAACACTCCGTCCAACATGGCTCGGCCCTGGCATCTATGTACTGAATGACCCGAACCACATTCCATGGTTCGCCCGTGAGATGAAGCGATGGGTAAAGGCTGCCATGTCGCCAAATAACCCTATCAGCCATGTGCCATCTGACGAAGAATTGAGACATCAAGCTAGATGTTTACTGTATAATGAGTAGGTATCTGCATTTCCTTTTTTTGGGACTCAACTGACTGTTTATAGCGATGACCCTTGGAACCAAACAGCCGCAGATAATGCGCAGTGGTTAGAGATGTTCAAGAAGGATGTTGGTATTTTATGATGCATAATCAAATGCTATTTACGAAGAATCCAAACGATGGGGCACATGGATGTTCCAGGTTATATTTCGCTCTTGATGATGAATCTGCGAGGAACGTCGAGGGACATTGACACATATCACCTTGTGTAGTCAAAAACACAACGTGAGGACGACCATATGTCACTACCCGCGAAAAGGTGCTTGGGGTGCTGCTCCGAGGTGCCTTATATGCTAAAATCTGGAGAGTTCGTTCAAACACAGAACGAACCATACTTGCTCATAAGGATCTGTCATCAAAGAATTAACATCAAGGCAATACGTTGCAAGATTGGCCTTTTTAACAACAATACTATCATCCTAATAGCTATCTATATATATAAGGAGAGTTCCAAGTAAGGCAGACCTACCGTCTATCGTCAACGTTAACAGAGTTGAACAAGATCGCCGCAAGTAGTGACTGTACACACTGAGTAAGGTTGTATGAAAAAGAGAAGAACATGAGGAGCGAGATGGGCTAAATACGTCTTTCAGTAAAGGCAGAGTTCTTGTATTTGACTGCTTTTCTCGGTTACCTTTGAACATGTAAATAAACTGGGCGTGTTTGGCGCTGTTGTGAGTTCATTTCCGGTAGCCATGCCCAGTGCTGCATCTGGGACCTCGCTTAGGAAACGTAGAACTATGGAGCTGAAATTCTATCATAAGAATCTTAAGATAAAGAACATAGTTAGACTAAGAGGGTTGCTAAATTAGCATCAGTTGATTTGTTCATTTTGTTCCATGGTAATAGGATTTGACATACAGGGGCCGCCCTGAACCACAAAAAGTCATCATCTTTCATACATTGTGTGCTACATTCCTTGAGACACTCTGGTCGTCTCTTTCAATCCTGCCAATGTCGGGTCCTGCATCGATCACATCTGACCAAGAGTTTACGACCATCATCTTCGACCCAAATTCCAAAACCCCAACTACAACGACGGCAATTCTGGTTCTCCTGAAGGCACCCAACTAGTCCCTGAATCTTTCCAGTAGCTCTAAGCCTTTCCTGAGCCTCGTTGTGTTGTTGCATCACTGCGGCGTGTTTGTCAGAGAGTGCCTGGTCTCTTTCTGCCTTTGCTTGATCTCGCTCTCTGCTAAGATTGACAACTTTGTTCTTCTCTGCCTTCAAGGACTTGTGAAGGCTGTCCCTCTCAGCCTGAGGCATGGTTGTGGTCGCATAGAATGTGGACATGTCGTTGATTGATTTCTGGGATTTCTCGAGCTCTGTATTGAGCCTTTTGACCTCGGCCTGTTCAGCCTCGAGGGCCCGCTTTAGCTCGTCCCGGACAGTAGTTGGGACAGTGTCTTTGACACTTCTTTCGAGGTCGATGACTAGTTTCAGCTCGTCGATTTCCTTTGCAAGACCGGAAGATTTGACCTTCTCGTCTTTCCACCGTTGTCGAAGTAGATTTCGCTCAGAGCTTGTGATCCTTAATTCGGTCTCAGAGGTCGAGAGGCTCTTTTCTGCTTCGCTCAGCTTGGTGTGTGCAATCTGAGCCTTTGCTGTATGGTCCGCCTCTGATGCATTATAACGCTCATTAGCCTCCGCCAAGCGCTTTGTAGCCTGTTCAAATCTTGCCAAGGCAGTTTGGGTACTGGATAGAGCATGCCGGGTCTGCTCTTGGGCTTCTTTGGTGTCATTCTCTGCCTCCCGCCGAGACCGAGATTCTGCCTCGATAGAAGTGCAGAGACCGTCTCTTTCCTTTGATAGTTCAGATACTTGCTGTTGTAGGATCGAGATCTGAGACTTGAACCTTTGAGTTGTTTCCTCTAGGTGGCGGGAATCGTCTCGTTTGCTGGACAATTCGGAGAACTTGAATTCGAGCTCGTCGCGCTCGACACATAGGTTAGAGGCACGCTTTTGATGCTCATCTCGTTCGATACAAGTATCTGAGACTTGTTTCTCTAGGAGTGAAATCCTTTCTCTGAGCTTTGCAACTTCGACGGAGTCCACAGCGATAGAGCTGGCGGAGACAGGCTCAGGCTCAGGCTCAGTACGGGTTCGTAGGCGGCTATGAAAGCTTCGGAGAAAAGTGGCTGGATCGAACTCGGAGGTTGCTGTCAACGAGTGCAAATGACTGCGAGCCTGAGACCACAGGAGTTTGTGCAACTCATGGTCGTTGGTGTGTGTCAAGGCAATATTGGTAGCACCTAAGAAGGCTCCGTCGCTCCACTGCCGTCGGAGGATCATCTCGATCTGGTCCCTTGCGTGTTCCGAGAGTTTGTGTACCTGGAAGTGTTGACCAAGCTTGCTCATTGTGACGTGTCGGATCAAGAAGTCGCGAGTGAAGGGTACTGTTTGAGGGTGCTTGCCTATTCCTGCCTCCGCAACACTGGGGAATAGGCTCTGATTGACCTCGTATTGTCCGGTGTTCAAGAACTCGACAAAACAGTTGACGGCGTCAAGGTCGAATTCAGTGACTGGTATCACGCGCATTTCGGCCTAGATTAAAGGGTCAGGGCGAATGAGATGCACAAGTAGGCGTTTCTCTTCTCACCTCGGGTAGGTTTTCGATTGCCTTTGAGAGCACAGGAGACTCTCTCTTTGCCGTAGACTCGGGAATGGCAAAGGCGAAGCCATCGCATAGAAGGTTGATGGTTTCCATTTCCGCGGCGTTACAGGAAGAAGGGAACTGAATACAAGTGGAGGATCACGACATTGAATCACTGCTTCATGAAGGAGGAAGGAAGGAAGAGTGGGGCGAGCAAAGAAGGGTTGGTTTGTTGATTTACTGCCAGTCATTCACTGCTGCCAGCCGCCTCTGCTGCCTACCTAGGTACCTACTAACCTAGAGGTAGAGGTAGCAACCCGCACAGGTCTGCCACTGGAAGGAATCTGCGCTGACATGGCAAATAACAAGGTCGTTGGAATATTAGTGCAATGAATATCCTAATGACTATCCTAAGAATCGTAAATTACCTAAACGTAAGTCATGTAGCCGCTCATTAGTTGACCCTCAGAAAGTTTTGTTACTGTTGAAACGTCAGCGCAAACCATTGATAAGAGGGCAACATAAAGCAATACTCTTTAGCCGTGTGTTATTCGATGAGTTGAGAGATCAAAGCGAGGTAGATCTTGGGCAGCCTAGGCACAACAAGCCTCTGGATCAAGCTTGCCCTCGATACTCCAAGCCCCTAGTAGGATACACTAGCTGAGAGACAGCTTCTAGATTCCCGATGACTCTCCAATCACGCCAATAGCAAACAGATATTCCAGAATATAGGCTTCCATATATAAAAGAAGAAGAAAACCGGTGCTGCGGAAGGTCATTGATCGGTTGGTACAGACCTTACTTGGCAACAACTTGACACTCAAGCTTAGAAACTATTTAAAGCGTAGACTTGTTTCGCAAAAGCTGGCCTAGAATCACGTCTTTCGTCTCTGTCACTTCAAGATGAGAGTGCTATTGAATGATCAGGCCTCAGTGTGTCAGAAGCATTGGCCGCTAGAAGCATAAGGGACGAAATTAGTAGGCTGACTTATGCCACTTAGGCTAGGCACTTTAGGATGTTTACTTTTGTAAACTAAGACCTGCGGGCCAGACAAACCTGTCAGAATTGAAAATTCGGGGCTGAAATCACGACATCCGAAAAGACAAGGATTGCTAGGCGGACCATCGGTCACCCTTGTAACAACACAACACACCACCACAAGTGAGGGAGACGAGGTGAGTACCTCGGGGGCTTTCCCCCTCTTCTATTCTTCTTCTACTGGAGGTGATTCTGAGCTATTGAAGTATGGTATGTCTGATATCCAAGTCATGCTTCTCGGCGTCCTGGCATACCCAGATAAGTACACAAAAGAGGACGATTTGGCACAACAATCACTCCTACTTTCGGTCCCAACCACACCTTGCATGAACGGAAGAGAGGAAATAAGCTTAAGAAATAGCTAAAATCTTTATTTTGTGGGTTCAAACCCTCCCTTGACAGCATCCTTCACACCACATCCGACCAGAATACCAGAGCAATCAATGATCAGCAGAGACAACAACGCACTCTGTCCAACTCCCCGCTGCCAAGGATCTTGATGTCGTCTCATTTCTCTTGGTTGTCCATTTCAAGTAACGCTCCAAAAGTCTAGCGGGGAGTTTAACTCTCGGCATGCGTCTAGATTCATCGTTTCCAACGCCTCGTCGGGGAGTCTGGAACTCAATTGGACCCTGTCAGTTCTAATGAGTGATTTACTTTTTCATGACCCCCACAAGACGCGCCATAGCGGTTATTGAGATAAGCCAAGGTCTCACAAGAGACAAGCCAAGGCTCGGCTGCGTACTGGCTCGGGGAGATTCCATGCCATGAAAGAACTGCCATATCCACATCACTCAATGACAAACAGAAATGGGAACTAACGCCTCTGTCTCAGACTTATCTCCTGACTTTCGAAGTAGCGACAGTATCGGGTACGAGATGTCACAACAAACTGATGGCTTGCGGAAAGTCAACCGCGGATACAAACCGTACACATCCTTGACATGAGACAATCCTTTTCTTTATTACGCCATCCAATCATTTGCTCACGACTTCCATCCTCTCCCACATGTATCCCACCTTTGGGCCAGAGCCCCGGCACTTGGTCTATGGCGTGCTTACTTGGCTTGCCTGCCAAGATCGACCAGTCCGACCGAGTTCGGTCAGTGACGTTTCCCCCGTCCCCGAGAAATGATTGATAAGAACCAGCGATGATCCGAACGTTTGCACGAGAAGGGTCTTGGAATTCCCAGCAACATTCATCTCAGCAACAATGGCCAAGCTTGATACAGCACAGTCCAACTCGGACTACCCGGTCCCTAGAGAATATGAAGAAAGCCTGACCCTTCACAAAGACTGGACTCCAGAAGAAGAGAAGAAGGCCAAGAGAAAGTGAGCAACCTTTCTCCCCTACTCTCGCTAAGCATGGACTAACTTCAACTCTAGGTTGGATCGGATCATCATGCCCCTCTTGACCCTGGGCTTTTTCTGTCTTCGTAAGACACCCTCACTAATTACTTAGCACTACAACGTTGAACACTGACCATTCCATAGAGCTCGACAGAGGCAACATCGCCAACGCACTCACTGACAACTTCTTTCAAGACGTCGGCATAACCCAAAACCAGTTCAACGTCGGTCAACAAATGCTGTCCCTCGGTATTGTGTTGTTCGAGATACCTTCCAATATGATCCTCTATCGAGTAGGCCCTGGCAAGTGGCTTACTCTCCAGCTATTCCTCTTCGGTACTGTCAGCACCTTTCAGGCGTTTCAGAACAACTACGCTTCCTTCGTCGTGACGCGCTTCTTGTTGGGATGTACTGAGTCGGGTTTTATCCCGGGAGGTTTATGGACATTGTCCACTTGGTATACTAGAAAGGAAACGGCCAAGAGAGTCATGTTTTTTTACTTTGGTAATCAGTTTGGTCAAGCTAGCTCAAAGTTGTTGGCTTATGGTATTCTTCATATGCGAGGAGTAGGTGGGAAAAGCGGTTGGTCAGTCACCCTATCCCAGATGATTTTCGTTCTGCATGCTGACTCTCTACCAAGGTTTTGGCTCTTTGCACTGATGGGTGGCTTTACCGTTATATGCGGAGCTGTGCTTGGTTGCCTTTTGCCCGACTCATTCAAGAATCCCAGAAGCGCCTTTTTGCCAAACATCAACATCTTCAACGAAAGAGAACTTCACATTCTACAGACAAGAGTTCTACTTGACGATCCCATGAAGGGAAAGAAAAAGAAGAAGATTGGTCTTCCTGCTTTCAAGAAAGCCGTGAGTCTAATACCCGCCATAGAGAAACATAACTGACACTTTTAGTTTTCCAACTGGCGTCTTTGGGTTCACGCCGTCATCACACTATCCAACAACGCTCCCCAACGTGGTTTCGACACATATTCCCCCTCGATTGTTAAGAGCTTTGGTTTCAAAGGACTTACCAGCAACGCTCTCGCCTCTGTTGGTCTGTTTCTTCAGATTCCTGTCTCTTGGTGCTTCAGTTATGTCTCGGATAGATTGTAAGCTTCCTCTTCCTGGATGATGGAAGCCGTTGCTAATGTGACCTTTAGTAACATGAGGCCTGAGACTGTCATGGCTGGGTTAAGTCTACATCTTCTCGGCTACGTCTTCAACCGTATCTTTACAGAGCTCTCACTGAGGGGCGTCAGTTACTTTGGTGTCGTGTGGACTCAGACATTTGGCACTTTTTCGCATCCTCTCAACATTGCATGGATGTCCTTGGCCTGTGATGATTCTGAAGAACGAGCCCTTGCTATGGCTATGTAAGTATTTTTGCCTTCTTCACCCGACCGTCAACTAACATGTCTAGGGTCATCATGTTTGCAAACATCGCAGGAATCGCGGGCGCTCAAATCTTTCGATCCGATGATGCACCAAAGTATCGCCGTGGCTTCAGTATCAACATTGCGATTCTTGCCGTTGGCCTTGCTCTCGCCGCCGTGCGCTTTGTCGATGATAAGTTTTGGCGGCGCGAAAAGGTTGCCGAGATTCAGCAGCAGCTTGCTCAGGAGAACGAGAGCACTGGTGATGAGAAGAGTGATGGGCAAAGAGAGACGACTCCTACTCTCGGAGTTGAGAAAGCTTCCCCAGCCGCATTGAATCCTCTTGCAAAGCCAACCTAGTATTGGAGAATAAGGGCCTTGTCCACCTTCCAGCTTGCCGCTCAGATTCTTATCGCTTAGTCTATACATCCCAGACTCTTTATTATATAGTCAGAATTTATTTTCGGTATCTGATTTCCAGCTCTTGCAAATGCTGAAATCTAGCTTCCTCTCCACTCGGATTATAATTCGATCGTAATTTAATCAGACTTAACAGTCTTGTAGATAGAGTTGTATCCCAGTAGTGACCTCTCCTCCAACTCGGCAAATTCCTGACCTCTAAATCTCTCAGGATCAAGGGCCCTAGTTGTCTTTTTGTCGACTTCCTTCCCCTCCATCACATCAACCAAGAACTTTGCAGTTCCAGCTGCATGAGTAACCCAAACTGCTACTCCCATAAACAACCCGTCCACAGATGCTACCTTGCCAGCTAGAGGCATGTTGTCAGGCGTCATCGAGAAAACGCCATTGAAGTGTTTGCCATCTTTCAACTCCTCCGCTGTAGCCGGCGGAAGTAAGCCTGTTGCAAACTTAAGAGGCTCATTGAACCATTCCAACCATTCTCCTGTTGCGGACTCTGCTGGCTTTTGGCTAATAGGTGCGTGGTCGTAACTTCCAATACCAAAATTCGTTCCATGGTCGCGAGCGTAAACATGATGCTCTGGCCATCTGACGAATGGCAGCTTGTGGGGTAGAGGATCGCGGGTTTGGCCGTGCATATAGGGATGTCCGACTGGGATGACAGGCACAGGGAAGTCGAGATCCGAGGTGAGGCCTTGTGCCCAGATGCCTGTGGTAAGGATCACCTTGTTTGCGTTTAGGTGTTTGGCGATGTTTTTCTCTTGAACGGAAACGCCGCTAATGCGACCCTGCGAGACTAAAAGTTTCTGCACATCAGCTTCAACAAAGTTGACGCCATTCTTCCTCGCTTCGTCTTGATACCAAGTTGTGATTTTGACAGCATTGGCGGTTCCATCTGAAGAAAAGAACAGTGCAGATCCAGTAGCTGATTGATTGACCAGATCAGGTGCAAGTTTATGGGCTTCTTCAATGCTCATCATAGCTGCAGGCAGTCCAAGCTTCTCTGCGTCTTTGCATCTTGTCTTGAGTCGGTCGATACCCTCATCTTTAAAGGCTATCTCCAACCCTCCGACGTTTTGAAAGCCACCAGGGATTTTGACATATTCTGACACGCTATCGATGGCGAGCTTGGTGAGAACTTCAGACTCGTTGAATTGTCCGACGAAGCCAGGAGCGATGCCAGTGGAGCCTAGTAGAGAGGTAAATGACCGATCAATTACTGTGATAGATCGAGGAGCAGGGGACTTGGAGAGGAAATAGGCGAGTGAAGAACCGACGATTCCACCCCCAACGATTATGACTGATTCGGTGTTTGCCATTTTGAGTATGAGAAAGAGATTCGAGTGTGTGGATTGTTGTATTATCATTGGAAAGTGAGAATTAGAGTTGTTAATATATACCAAGTCAATGCCACTTACATGAAAGGCGCGCCCTCATAGTATCGTTGCTAGAATCATAAGAGACAAATTTAGTAGATCAGTTTATGGAACTTAGACCACACTTCTTGGGTTGTTTATTTTGGGACCTAAGATGTTGGAACCCACTATCTGACGCCCTGGAATTGACAGCAAGACCCGCTAGTCAATTTAATCAACATTTTATGTCAACTATGGAAGGCCACAGGGGGCAGTGTC
>NC_031954.1:4867766-4925503 GCF_000303195.2 Fusarium pseudograminearum CS3096 | reverse complement strand
TTAAGGCTTATATTATAAGTTAAGGCTTATATTATAAGTTTAGTTATAAGCTATAAGTTATAGAATTTAATAGCTTATAGTTTTATTAATTTAGTATAGGTAATTAGTGCTATAATTAGTAAGAAAAAGGTAGGGTCTATATAATTATCTATTAGGTTGTAATAATAATACTATTTATTTCTATTTATATATAAATTAGAGACTAATAATATATTAGTATTTATATAGTAAAAAAAAATATTATATCTGCACTTTTAGGACACTGCCCCCTATAGCCTTCCGTATTAACCCTGAACTGGCCTGCGCTTCAGTCTTCTCATCCTTGAAAAGAACGACATCGTATCAAAGGGCTTGAGGGCACCGGCTAGGGAATGGTCACAGCAACTGTGCACATTAAGTAACGTTGGTTGAAAAAAAAAAAAAAATTGCGTTAGTCTCGTCCAAATTACGCGACGAGGTGAGATAGTTCATTGTCACAACTTCGCTTTTGTAGGTGCGCCATTGGTTAATGTCGCGTATCATGTCAGACTTGGGCTTACTCAGGGCCAAAGTTCTTATATCTTGTAAGCTCGCCTCACTACGATTTCACAAACATGGCGCTCTTGACAAGTATAAAGACCCCCTCGACCGCCGACAATTCATCCACGAAACTCATACCTACGTCCCTAACTTACCAATCTCTAATAAACATGTCTTCCGCCAACATCAAACAAAATATCGAGGCCACGACCAAAGGCTATGTCTCGTCTTTTGCCGACGCAAAGGCTGAGAATAATCCCCAGCTTGTAAACCGCAACACATCATCAGAATGTCTCCGAAGCATGCTCCCTTCCATCCTGGGTGGTGGAGGCACGATGAACAACGAAGCGTACGAGGTTATCTTCACCAAGGGCCTCCAAGCTGGTGGGATGGAGTCAGCCAACATAACTGACTTGGTCATCGACGTCGACGCCCGCAAGGCTGCTGTTACTGCTGTTGCCGACATGGTCTTCCTTGGAGAGAAGAGTAGCATGGATTTCTCGTGGTTTTTGCAGTTCAACGAGGATGGGACCAAAATTGTGAAGATTGTGGAGTTTGTGGACTCTTTGACATTTGCTGAACTTCAACAGAAGATGGCTGGAGCGGCGAAGCAGGGGGAATGATTGGGAAATATGATTGATAGAATTTTACAACAACCATTTGTTGCAATATGACTCTATGGTATCGACTCACTACTAATCTACTTATTTATCAATGTCCCTGTTTTATTCACAGCTTAAATCCTACCTTTCCCTTGCTAGTTGTAGCTCTCATTCGCCGGCTCGTTTGGACAAGCCCACCAGTAATCACTATACCCTATTAGGTAGTTGACATGATCCTTGTAACTCGTGGCTTTCCTCTGTGAGTCGCCTTTATCTCACTCGCATTTCAGCCCTTCTCCCATCACTTGAGCCGTCTCGTATGGGCATACCACAAACATGACAAGAGTGAAACCAGGACAGCGAAAGCGTGCTAAAACCTCAAAAGTGAGGACTGGATGTGGAACTTGCAAGTATGCACATCGCATAATTTCATAAGAAATATTACTGACAGCTTACAGGAGTATGTCATGCATCGCTCGAGACATCATTCGCTTCTAACCGATACTAGTACGAAGGGTCAAGTGTGACGAAGGTCGACCTCTTTGTCAGAGATGTCGGTGCATCCAGTTCTTCTTACTACGCTTTGGTCCGCTAATCCCTCTTCAGGTACATCCACTGGTCGCAAATGTGACGGTTACCAAATATCCCCAGCTCCAAGCACACCTCCAACATGTCTTGTTCCTACATATACGAGTCATGCAGAGGCAGAGTGTTTCCAGTTCTTCTTCGAAAAGACCCTTGTCAACTTCCAAACCTTCTTCCCCGACGATCTGTGGAGTACCAAGATCCTGCAAGTAGCACATCATCAGGATTGCATAAAGAATGGACTGATGGCTTTGTCTCACTTCCATCGCCTATATCTCACACATCAACAGTGGCAGAAGGTGGACTCGGTACCCGCCCTCAAGCATTACAATTTCGCTATCAGGGAGCTACTGGCACCATCACCTGACGTCCAAGGACATGTTCTTGTTCTTTCTTGTCTGATCTTCATCTGTATTGAGGTACGCATCCTTGTATCCGTACTTATCTAGGGTCCAAACTGACTTGTACAAGCTCCTCCAGGGCAAGACCCAATCAGCGATTGGCCTTTTCAAGTATGGCTGCAGCATGATTCAACAGCATAGGAAGGATTCGCCACAATGCAAGACAAAAGATGGCCCCGGCTCCGACATAGAAGAAACACTCAGCCTCGCTGAGGGCTGCTTCAAGCGAATTGCAGTACAGTTTTTGACGGTAGGCGCTCGTTTTTGACCCTACATTAATTCAACATGCTGATTATCTATCGACTCACAGCTAATGGCGGATAACGACCCAGCACTTTGGTTCTTATTCTACAACACCTTTGGCAGTAATATCACTGTTGAAAAGAACACCTTCACATGTCTCGCCGATGCACGAGAAGCATTGCTCGATATACTAGTCGAGCAGGCAAGCCCTGGGTTGAAAGGCAAATCAGCTCGTGATATTATGGCCCATTCTGCCAAGGTTAATCGATGGGGCGAATTGTTCGACGCCCTTCTTCTCCGACGGACCAACAGCGGGTCGCCGCCAAGTGATGCTGACAGTAGAACGATTGCCTTGCTCCAGGTACATCGTAAGTACTCGGAAATAAACGTCGCAAAATACATCTACGGACAAGGCGACCCATGCTTTTGGGATAGATTCACCGCCGAGTTTAGCGAGATCATCGACTACGCTACCACAGCCGCCGGCCTAGATTTGGACTGGACAAAACGAAACTGGAACACAGACTCTTCGCCCAAAGCCTACTTTCACATAGATCTTGGCTTCACCTCCGTGTTGATATCAGTTATTGCCCGATGCCGCGACCCATTTGTTCGGAGAAGGGCTATTGCAGTTATGTTGACTGACAGGGTCCAAGAAGGTGCTTTTAACGGATCACAATCTGCGCGTGTAGCTGCCAGAGTAATGGAGCTTGAGGAGACAAGGAGCGGGAAGGAAGTCAAGTGCAGCAGCGATATTCCTCACGAAGCAAGAGTAAGACAAATACGAGTACATCTAAAGGGAGGAGGAGATAAAAAGATGAGACTTGTGTACAAGTTCTCTCAGGGCTGTTTCGAAGAGGAGAGAAGTATGACTGAGTAGCACACTCATGCTGATCACCTACTGGGGTATTAGGGTATGTACCAACTGAACAATGCCAAGACGTTGCTCAGAGTCATCGGTCTGTTTTGCCAAGTTTGAAATCTCAACCAACAATTAGTAGATCATGTTGTTTGTGTTCCACTGCGTGTTACACGAACCAAGACAACAAATCAAATGTCGCGTGAGAAGAATGAGTCCAAAGACATTGGTGACTGTGGCTGTACAGAAATGATTCATTTTCCTTTTTGGTTAGAATGTCAAGCCACTGTCTAACAATCACCTAAATAGCCTATCGGGGAGCAGTATTTGCTTATACCCACCATTTCGACTCATCCTGACTGGGAAGTTGAATCCACCAGTCGTATTGCTATATATATACCTATCAACAACGTATTTATTCCCGGCTCGTTAATCACACCATCTTATTATCACCTGCATTCATATCCACAGGCTATTTACTAGGGGGGATGCCCTTGACAAACTCCATTACCAACACAACTCCTTTCAACACAAAAATGACCTTCTCATTACCTACCAAGGCCACTGGCCTTCGCGAAATCAACCCATCGCTCCTCGATCTTCGAACAGATTCTGAGATCATAGCCCAACTACAAACATTCCAACCAATCACTTCAGAGAAGAATGTGTGGGCCATATGGGACAATGGCTTCGAACACATGTATCCTACCCATCAACAAACAGTCCTCAACTGGGTCCGTCGTCTCGGGCCATCCTGGACAGTACGCCTAGTTGATTTCAAAGAAGGGTCGCCTAACAACATCTACAACTACGTCGGCAAAGAGTGGTTTCCAGAATGCTTCATCAACAAAACCATGGATGGAAAACATGCTCCTCAGCATGCAGCTGATCTCGCCCGTCTGCCGCTCGTCTACACGTACGGTGGATTCTATCTGGATGTCTCCAATATGCTTCATACCCATCTCGATACGCTCTTCTGGGATCAACTTTCATCTCCTGATTCGCCCTATGAGATGGGCGTTTGGATCATCACAGGCCAAATCAGGAACAAATGGGGTGATTTTGGAAACTATCTGTTCGCAGCTCGCAAAAATTGCGAGTTTATCAAAAACTGGCACAATGGATATAAAGAACTTTGGAAAGGTCGAACAAACGTTGACGGTTTCAACAAACACCCTCTGATTCAAGAAATCGGTCTGGCCGAGGGAATGAGAGATCCCGAACACGAGGACCAAATTCATTGGATGACAGACTATATCGCGCAGATGGTTCTGGGAGACCGAACACGGAATCTTGTCGACGTCGAAACCGGATGGAACGGTCGTGAATTCTGGGAGAACAAGGTCTTCATGGTAGAGGGCATCCAAAATGGTATTCTCGGTGCTCTCAAGACCAATCTATGCGGCCAGAAACAAATCGATTTGTTCACCACACGCCTCAATGAGCCCGACCTCGCAAAGCGGGCCAAAGCTGAAGAGTTTGTCATCGAGATGCTGGAAAAGAGTCACATGTACAAAGTGTACCACAACTCTATGGCTGGTCTACCGGCTTTGGGAGATCTCATCAAGAAGAAGGAGAACGAAGACGTGACGTTTCGTTCAGGAACCTTTGGGGAGTTGTATCGGTACGGAACTGTTCATTGGGAGGCTACGAGAAAGGTTGAGAGGTTGGAGCCTCAGAGAAACGGGGATGATCTCATACATGGTACTCCCACGAGGACCGCCACTACTTTCAACCATTAGACTGAATCCATCGGATGATAGACTGTGGAAGGGGGTGGCATGGAAAAGTTTTGTTTTTTGTTCCATTGTAACTTGAATTACATGCTTGATGGTGACACCGAGCTTTGTTCTTCTTAAACCGACCAATTCTATCGAGCATTAGACTTTATGTTATATAGTCTTGAATTTGTACTGCGGTGACGTTTTTCGAATCTACAAGACGTTAAAAGCCACATTCCTAATGTCAGTAGAACACTCACATGGACCTCGATACCCACAGAATGGATGGCAAATGCAACCCAACCTCCAACTGCGTATCCAATTCTCAAAGCCGCCGTTATACCTGGCAAATCATTCAGATCCCAGTTGGTTGTCACAAGTGCTTCTTGAGCTAGATTCTGGCCTGAAAAGTATGCTTCACAACTGGGATATACAGTCTGTGACGCATTGGGGAAGCTTTTGTGCAAATATTCTATGACAGAACATGACATAATTAGAGTCATAGCTCGTGAAGGGGTGCCTATCACGTGTGCCAAAGAGACGAGAATAATCCTCATGGTGATGATTGAGGTTGCCTGAGATTCTGGTGAGTTATGAGAAGGGATGGTTACAAATGTGCTTACATAAAACCAGCCTCTTAGCATCCAGGCTCTATGCTCTCGAATCTTTCCTTGTCTGATCGCAATGATAGCTTTTAGTAAAGAAGTGCTAATTGTAGTAGCAAGTATCAAAGTCCCAATTCTATTCGTGATTGGTCCACCCATTGCCTCTTTTGAGATAATCAATGCTGTGATAATGCCGATTCCAGACAAACTCAACACGAGATACCCATTAGCACGATGGAATCCTACATACTTGGGCCGTTGTAGAACTGGGATAAACTGGAAACAGACAAGAGCACCTGCTGGCAAAAATGTAACCAGGTGCAAAAACAAGCCATTTCTCATCAGACCGGGCCTCTTGAACCAGTAACATTCGCCAGGTACAGCCCAAGGAACATCGGCGCAAAATACACGATCAATATCAATGTACGGAAATTGGAGAGTCGAGAAGAGAAAGAGGGCGCCTGCGAAGATGGAAGTAAGGGTGAAGGATCTTGTGCTGGCGAATCCGAGACGGCGTTTGAGCGACATTTTGCAAGATTCTGCCCAATAGTTACTGGTCAAGAGAAAAAGAGATAGTTCTGGGTGTATTTGTACTAAACGATGCAGATTTAAACATATAAATGAATCGTAGCTGGCGTGAGCACTATTTATTCATCCCTGCAGTTTGGCCGGACTTTCGGAAATGTAGCTAGAATGCCGGAGGATGCCCTCGTGTCTACAACGATCTAACCAAGATTGAGGGGGTGGATCCTTCCACGGGCATGAGTACGCAAACCTTTTGCACTCTTCATAATTTGCCTCAAGCAGACGCACTCTTATCTGATTATTTCCTCGCCCTTTCAGCCTTTTCATCTCTCTTCGCTTTTTTCTTCAACTGTCTCTTCATTTTCTTCCTCACTTCGATCGTGTGCCTCTTTGTATCCTCGTGCAATACTTCTCTAGTAATGGCTTTCGGACGATCTGCGTTTGGTGGAGTTGGGATACTTTCAGCAAGTTCGACGGCCTTTTTCGTCGCTTTGTCGAAATCCGCCTCAACGTGGATACCAAGATTAGCATCCTCAAGCTTGATACTCCGTTAGCTACCGTCTCTAAGTTCAAGCGCTCAAAGTACTCACTAGCTTTAACCCTTCTTCCGAGTTTGTCCCTTGTAACCTGACCACCATAGGTACACTTTGATGGCTGAGTGAATACACTGCGTCGATGATAGACTCCGCAATCATGTCGCATCTCGTGATACCTAAAAATTGATTAGTCCGGCTCTTAAAGACTACCACACTTCCAACGTACCTCCATAGATATTGACAAAGATGGTTTTGACTCTCCTGTCATCCATGACGATTTTGAAAGCCCTCTTCATGGTATCGTTTGTTGCCTGGCCTCCAGCGTCAAGGAAGTTGGCACTCCTACCGCCATGGACGCGGATGGCATCGTTGGTCGCCATGGCCAATCCTGCACCGTTGACAACGGTCCCGATATCACCATCCATCTTGACATAAACAAGACCAAAGGTTTCTGCATAAAGCTCAGCTTCATCCTCCATAAGCGGCTCCCACAATGAAAGATAGACGTTCCTGGCTTTCTTCTTCGCATCGTCGTCAAAGCAAAATCGTGAATTGGCGAAGACGATCTTTGAATTTCTCCGTCTTAAGACATCAACCTCGAGGAAGATTGCCTGTGCTTCCATAAAGATCTTGCGTAGCGCAATAAGTCCATGTTGGAATCCCTGCCGTGTTGCACTAACCAGGCCAAGCTCGCTTGCAATCTTCTGAATAGTTTCTGCCATAAATTCACTATCGGTGTCTGATAAATCAAACAGATAGTTCTTTTGGAACAGCTCCCCTTCTGGAGCACCTCTTGTCTTGTTGTCTGGCTTTGCATCTCTGATCTTGATAACTGGTCGACAAGCCTTGCGATCTATGGTCATGGTAAGATGCCAATGCTTGTAAAGATCGAGCTCCTCCTGGAAATACACTGTCTTTCTCGGCTGTAAATCTCCTTTCAAGTACGATTTCAGGCCATCCTCGGGAAGAACTTCCGCGGCAAGCATTCTGGCCTCACTGGGGCTTTTCGTCACCACGGAAGGTCGGGGCCCGATGAGAGTTTCTTCTCTGAAGTATGCACGTGGTTTATCGGGATGAAAGTTAGTCTGCATTTCCATTTCATACTTCCTTGACGCCCCATGACTCACTAAATGATTCCAATCCCTTCAATACTGACTTCATTTGGGTTGACGAAAAGCTGTTAGGAATGGGGCCACCATACTGGTATCCAGTAAGTTAGTTGATCAAACAAACTAGAATCCACTTCCTACCTTCCTCAGCAGATTCTGCGAGTGGTGTTCGAGGATATACATAGTTCTGATCTGGTTCTGCTTGATTGACTAGATATTCCTTGTTAGCATTTGGAAATGGAGGTCAGGTATCGGAAAACATTACATTGAGATTCTTGAACCCTAGCCGTGCGCGACAGGGCACTGAAGCTATTCTGGTGGCCATTGTCGCGACAACAAGAGGGAGCAATCTCTCGGTGGTTGATGCTTATGTGAGGGGTAATTAGGAGGCTCAATGTGAAAGAGAGGTTTGACTAGAAATCTTCTTAATAGATAAATCCAAGATGCGGGTGCTGATCCCGATATCAGAATAAAGGTATTAGTGGGTTGGCATAAACTAGCATTGTCAAGTTTTTGGTTTGGGAAGCTATCGCGAACCGAGGTAGCCCGTCGCACCACGTGACCTTGTAGGCACTAAATGGGGAAAACACCAAGACAGGATCAAACGAAACCGTTGCCGCCAACCCCAACTACAACCGTCGTAAACCTTTTGATGAATAAAGAAAAAAATGATTATATAAAACTAAGAATGATCAAAAACATGCAATGGCGGGATATCGCGTATATTTTGCCGCTCCTCTAATTAGACATGACTTACGCCTTTCTACTACTCCAATCATGCCACCATACTACGTCAGAAGATGAGATAGCAAATAGAAATAATATCACATAAGGCTGATGACATTCTATTATATGGTATTTCAGAGATCAAAATAGGTCATCATGCTTTCAGACTTTACAAAAAGTCCAGAAACTCAAGCTAACTCAAACAGTATCGTGCCATAAGCAGCACACCAACGATATGACTTCATCTAGAGTCCTCTTAGATATCCTTGTCTAAGGCAATCATACCGAAAGCATGTGATTTGCTACAAAGGTTGATGATATTCCTAGCCGGGCTATAGCTCGCAGGATCCAGCAAAAAAGGCCTTGAGCTCCTCCTGCGCAGCCCTCTTTGCAAATCATGCTACCTTTCCAGGACCCTGAGGTTTCTCACTGCCGAATAGTTGTAAATTTATTGCTGACATACAGTAAAACCCCTGGGAGATCACCACCCCACGATCCTAGTTCAGAAGGTGGGATACCCCGGTTAGGGGGCCAAGCCACCACCCTAAAAGCTTAATCGAGCCAAGATGAACATCAGCTTGTAATAACTTGGCAGAACTGGGACATACACTCACAGGTTGGGGTTCTCAGCTTGCAAGAATGACCATCGTACGATTCTTCATGTAGATTGGCATGTTACGCAATTAACAACTCTCTCATTGATCACATTAACAAAGTATTACGTTGAGGACCAGGTTTAATGTGGAGCCCTAAACAAGTCTCTAGGTCCAAATTGCATTTAGAGGAATCATTAGATAAAACAGCTGAAAGGGTACATGCACTGCCCAGACGCAATGCTACGGCAATCTATAACAAGCTTCAAATTGCGAAGGGATCTTGACCCCTGCCATGTCAACCAATCACATGTTCATGGATCTCCAGATTCATATCCTAAAAAATAACGTCGTCTTTAAGCTTAGAACCCATTTACCGTTAGCGTAGCTCTTCCCTGTTGAGTATACTACCAAAACGCCTTCAGCTATGCTACATTAGTCTCGCTAAAACGGCAATCCAATCCTACAATGATGTCAAAGGATTTTAACAAGGCTGTAAACTTGGCGATACAGCAGGGCTCACAAGAAAGTAAGAAAATATAGGGCGTCATTGCAAGACAGCAAGACGACTCAGCCTGCTGATCCTGTGAAGACACAGGTCGCTTAGATATAGCTATCGATACAGCCTAGTAGTACCTATTCTATTGCTGTGCCAAAGCTATATAAGGACTGAAGAATACCCCAGAGTTTGAATTTCCATCATCACCATCACCAGCTCTCAATAACACTCCAGTCCCACACCAGCTTGTTCTTATCTCTTCTCTTACCCTACTCAACTTTCAAGATGTTCAAACTCGCCAGCATTACTACCATCGCCTTAGCTGCTATTGCCAATGCTATGCCTCAGGGTATCGGCACAGGCTCCAACGCTTGTCCTCCTGGGTGCAAAAACAAGGATGTTTTTGAATCCAAGACCCCTGATCCCCATCAAACCTACTTCTACCAACAGATGACAGTAAGTCTTATTCTATGTCTCTCTTCTGAGGCTTAAGCTGACTCCATCAGAACAACCATCAGTGTGGCAAGAATGGTGGATGTGAGATCTCCAAGAGCGAAGTAGAGGGACAAACTGTCAGCCTCTCCGCCAGTATCAGTGGAGATGGTTGGATCTCAGCTGGTTTTGAAGTCTCTGAGTACTCGGAATCAGGTGAGGTACAAACTTGCTACGGTGAACCAGGTGATACCATCTGTGTGTGGTGGCGAACAGCCAACACCATGTACACCGTCGATGTTCAGTACTACAAGTGTTGCCAGAAGAACGGAGACTTAACTCCCCAGGTCATCACTTCACCTAACTCGAACAACCAAGGCTCTAGTGCGATTTGCGGTCGCAATGAGCAGTGCCACACCAAGGGTCACAGTTATTGGAACAACAGTAAGTCTTGCCCTACCCCTTGTATCAGAACCATTCTAACTCTTGATAGTGGAACGCTCCAACGGCGGCGTTACAGTTTCTGGAGGACCTCAGGAATGGAAGTTCGGAGGTGATTTGACCGGCCTGGTCCCTGACTCTGACGAGATTCCCGAGGCTAAAGCTCCTTGAGTGTTGAGCCGGAAGGGTCTCGCGTGATCAAGTCATACATGTACACTTTTCCTCTACAGTCAATTTAGATCTTCAATCAATTCATCTTCTCGTCACTCTCGCATATCGGTATTTAGTTGGTAAAGAGAAAAACATTACCTCATGTTGAGAAGACCTGATCCTCGGTTTTCCCCGTTTGGGTCAGGAGGAACGGTGTCTAGGGCCTGATTCGATTCAACTTCCCTCGCGTATCTGCAGCATAATTGTATATTCTTTTCATGAGAAAGAAGAATAAGCTGTTTCCATATACTGTATTCTTTCGTACCTAGTTCTCATCACACCCTACATACATAGTGGTGTGTTCAACGAGTGTGTCTCATCGAGGGCATCTCAGAACGTGTCAGAATTATGACATGATGTTAGAGGGAACAATGGCCAGGCATAAGATCGTTAGTTATGTTGGCTAAAGTCTCTATACACTAGGTAAAACATCATTGCAATCCAACAATATAGGTCAAGATTTCTCCGCGATGTGTGAAAAGTGTCTAGAGGATTAAAGATGCATCTAGTTGTGCCTATGCCTGAGTCCGCCTTCTTTCCACGACAAAATTGGGACAAACTCCCGTTTCTAACTACCTACCCCATATATCAATGCGGTTCCTCATCATCCTTGCTTCGATGTCGATTGGCTCGGCCTCTTTGCGCTTCCCCATATACTCGAAATTACCAGACTCATAGCTGGCCAGTAGTTTTTCCATGATATTACCCATGACACCCGGGTGCGGAACGACGACTGCTCCAGCATTCTGTAGAGCTGCGGCTTTCTCCCGTGCGGTGGGATCCACGCCATCTCTGCGCATGGCACCAGCATGGCCCATGATCCTATGCTCGGGTGCTGTTTGACCCGCAACCATTGCTATAATCGGCTTTGGTTTTGGCGTATTCCTGCGATACCTCTCGATGAGGTCTGCCGCCTCGAGTTCAGCTTCACCTCCAATCTCTCCGATAACGATCATTCCTTTTGTTTCGTCGTGCTCGAAGAAGAGCTTCAAGGCGTCTACCAACGAGGTGCCTAGAATGTATTAGTATGACGCCAGAACCATGATGCGTGGTATTTACCGGGTATCATATCGCCTCCCATGCCTACTACGAGAGACTGGCCCAGCCCGGCCCTAGATGTTGCACCAACTGCTTCATAACTCAGTGTTCCTGACTTGGACACGATGCCAACACAGCCGCGCGTGTACTGCTTGTAAGGCATGATGCCAACGCGACATTGCTCCGGGGCAATGATGCCAGGACAATTAGGCCCAACGAGTCGGCTCTTTGACTGAGTCCTCAAGACCTCATGAACGCGTAGCATATCATGAACGGGCACGTGCTCTGCTACAGAGACAATGAGGGGAACCTCGGCTTTTATAGCTTCAATAATGGCATCAGCAGCCAAAGAGCCACGGATAAAAACAGCGGAAACATCGGGTTTCAGCTCTTCGACAGCCTTGATTCTTTGTTAGATTACATTACAAATATCTCGCAAAACGTACCTTTTCCATAGACCCAAAGAGTGGAAGGTCCAGGTGTGTATCGACTTTGGGACCTTTGGTGACACCCCCGACAACTTTGGTCCCGTACGCGATTGTGTCTTGGGCATTCTTGGTGGCCTGGACCGTCCATAGTCAGTGCAATGTTAATTTACGCGTCTAGTCGTGGTATCCATACTACGCCGCCTGTGAAGCCTGTAATAGCGAATAGTCGATCAGTTTAGTCCATCCAGTCAAGGGCAAACTATGGAACGCACCTTGATATATAACTCTGGTCTGGTCATTTATTCTGAGATTGCGTATCGTAGATTCATATGTCCCTGAGTGAAAACCCCGGACGAGACCTTTTGCGGTGAGACGAAATCGTGAAGTCAACATGGTCCACAGAGCTCTCTCTCTATATGATGCAGTGGACAATAAAATTGCTGCTCTTGCTGCAGATAAGTTTGTTCTAGATCCACTAATTAATTGCAAGGCAGATCGGCACCCCGCCATCGATTTGCCGAGTGTCATCTCCCACCAACCTAACCTAGAGCTGAAGACATGGAGTAGTTACTTGTCTTGTTCCCTGAGATGGCACATTGCTGAGTGAACAGTCTTTTGGTCTATCTTTTGTACATGATTAACGCTTTTAATCTGCTTAATTCTTCGTCTACCCCAGCCGTTATGTTTTGAAAGCCACCATACGAAGCCAATTACATGGTGCTTACTCTCCAATCTGATAACGGCAGCTTGCAAGGTAACGAGAATGAAGCTACCAACTGCTCGTATAACTACCCATCGCATGATTTAACAATAAATAAATCGATTAGCACAAAAGTCCTTCTTTCTTCTCATTTCTGGGAGTTCATCTTCATAGACCACACAAAGGTCATCCATCCTCAATCAACTGCCATGCCAACAAGCCTGTCATTACTGCAAGTGGGGTGATGTTGACCGCCTGCCATAACAATCAGTACGTAATGGCAGAAATTTGTCGTCCCCCACCTGAAATCGAGTTTTTTGCGACATGCGCCGTCAAACTTCATTCCATTACTCCGCCAAGTAATAGCAACAGCTCCAACAATTATTCATACCAAACGAACAATCGAACATACAGAAAGTCAATATGAAGGTTGTTCTTGTGAGCGGCGGAGTCATTTCCGGTGTCGGCAAAGGTGAGCTCGACTGGTCTTCCATCGCAATCTTGACTTGTCAACTAACCGTGATCTCTCTCCAGGCATTATTGGTATGAATGACTCACGAACCTTCCACGGCCTTCACAACGACTAACAATCCCATCAGCCAGCAGTGCTGGTCTTCTTCTCAAGACTCTTGGTCTTCGAGTTACAGTATGATATAGAAGATCCGCAGTTAAAGACTTGACTAACATGACCAGGCGATCAAAGTAATACCCCGCCAACAAACCGACTTTTTCACGACTCTGACAAACGATTAGACCGATCCCTACATCAACACCGATGCTGGCCTTCTCAACCCTCTCGAGTAAGTGCGATCTGAGCTGCTCAGTTGCACCTAAATTAACGAATCCCAGGCACGGCGAGTGCTTCGTTCTCGACGATGGCGGCGAGGTACGCTAGTCTTTACCGATATAAAACTTCGCGCTGACTCTTCAGACCGATCTCGATCTTGGAAACTACGAGCGGTATGTTCTTCGACACATAACCTCAGCCAAACATCCCACGACCAAGACTAACACGGGATCAGATATCTCGGCATCCAATTGAGCCGTGACAGCAACATCACTACCGGCAAGATCTACAAGCAGGTCATTGTACGAACCACACGATCCCTCGGAATACGATTGGCGACTAATATAAACGTTTCAGGAGAAGGAGCGACGAGGAGACTATTTGGGAAAGAGTATGTACCCTTTGATGTAGCGGCCTTGTTCCTGTGCTAATGATGGATGCAGCTGTTCAGGTACATTACACAGCAAATGAGCCATCAAATAACGGAACTAACGCCATTAAAGGTCGTTCCTCACATCACAGACGCCATTCAGGATTGGATTGAGCGCGTCGCCAAGATTCCCGTGGACGCTTCAGGAGAAGCACCTGACGTTTGCATCAGTACGTTACTCTGAGACCGGAATTGGACCAAAATACTGACTTGTCATAGTTGAGCTGGTACGTTCCATCTTCTGCGCGAAACAGGATTTATGACTAATGTTACGATCAGGGTGGCACAATTGGTGATCTCGAGTCTGGTCCCTTCGTTGAGGCCCTCTCTGTAAGACAGCAATTCCTCGTTGAAGGCGCAAAACTGACAAATACAAGCAACTGCGACACCGACTTGGTCGCGACAACTTCCTGAGCATCAGCGTTTCTTATGTCCCTATTATCAATGGAGAGGAGAAGACAAAGCCCACTCAGCATGCCATTAGACAAGTGCGAAGTGCCGGTCTGATCCCCGATGTCGTATGTATCGCGCGTCCCGAAGTCGAGCTTATCTAATAACTCAAAGATTGCCTGCCGATGCGAGCGAGAGCTGGACCAAGCTACCATCACAAAGATTGCCCGAAGCTGCCAAGTCGAGGACGAGCAAGTCATTGGTGTGCGCAACATGGACACCATCTACCAGGTTCCCCTTCTACTCGAACAGGAGGGTCTCCTCAAGCTCTTGCAAAAGGGCTTAGCTTTAGACAAGTGCCAGGTCACCCCTCCTATGGCTCAAAAGGGTCAGGCTCTCTGGGATCTCTGGAAGAAGACTGTCGTCCCCGACCGACACCTCGAACCCGTCAACATTATCTTGGTCGGCAAGTACGTCAGCCTCGACGATTCATACCTCAGTGTCCACAAGGCTCTCGAGCACTCCGCTATGCGATGCAACCGAAAACTGAACCTCGTTTCCATCGACTCTGAGCACCTCGAGCCCGAGATGCAAGAGAAAGACCCTCGCAAGTTCCACGAAGCTTGGGCACACGTTGTTCGCGCACAGGGTATCATTGTTCCTGGTGGCTTTGGTACCAGAGGTATTCAGGGTATGGTTGATGTCGCCAAGTGGGCTCGTGAGCGCAAGCTGCCCTACCTTGGTATCTGCCTGGGTATGCAAACCGCAGTCATTGAGTATGCCCGCAATGTCATGGGTCTCAAGGGCGCCACCTCTGAAGAGTTCTCTGCCACCGCTGAGCACCGCGTTGTCATCTTCATGCCTGAGGGTTCCAAGGAGTAAGTCAATTACGACCGGCGTGGGAGATACGTGCTAATAAATGACAGGCAAATGGGCGGTACCATGCGACTTGGTAGCCGTACGTCTCACTTCAAGCCCGGCACCGAGTGGAGCAAGCTCCGAGGCTTGTACGGAGGAGTTGATGTTGTGGAGGAGCGTCACCGACATCGCTATGAGGTCAACCCCGACTACATTGAGGATCTCGAGAAGGCTGGCCTCTCTTTGACCTCTATGGATGACCAAGGTGTCCGAGTTGAGACCATTGAGCTGAAGGACCACCCCTTCTTTGTTGGGTAAGTATTGGTCTGTCGTACGCGCATGTTGATTGCTAACTGTTTATTAGCCTTCAGGCTCACCCCGAGTACAAGTCCAAGACTTTGGCGCCCGCTCCTTCGCGTGAGTATCTCAGCCCAAATCACCGGTCTAAAACTAATATTTGTATAGTGCTCGGTCTCGTCGCCGCCAGCTCAGGATGTCTCGATGAGATAATTGAGGCCGCCCACAAGAAGCAGAGCTCCTCCAACGGAGTCAGCGATGTCACCAACTTTTAGAATGGAAGAGTCGATCGATACGCACAGACACAATTGGGACGGGCTGAATAGACTGGGTCAGGGATATGGAGGTACACGGGCTTAGAACTACGTAGGACGTGAGATAATGAGGCTTTTTAGACTGCATGGCTGGCGTTGGGTGCTTAAAATGAACAATACCTGGGAGAAAACTGATAGAAATGAAATTTTGGTTGCATTACAGGCTGAAGTGCTCTCGGTTTGAAGTTCTAGGTCCGCTCTAGTGATGATGTGTGGTGAGTTTCTTTGGCGCGCAACCTGTGGTAGACTAACCAAGTAAATCGCGGTCAAGATTTGAAACAAGTCAAGAGGCTTAAGAGTCACTCGGCAAAGAATTGTGAAGCGTACGGCCTGGCAGCTTGTGTTTGAAGCTATCATCATAGCGCTTTGTTCAGGTGGAGCACTGTTAGGCCTGACCAACGGTTCCACCAACAATCTCGAATGGGAAATGATCCAACTTCGACTCATCCTGAGTCGCCTAAAGAAACAGGGTCCTGATTGCTGCCAACAGATCAAAAAGAGAGGTTGAATGGATCTAACAAATTTTAAAATCTGTATTTATATCTGGCGTTGCGTCGCCAATACGCAAAATCTTCAAGCAAGAATCACTGATTTGTACTCTGTTCCCAAGCGTCATCTTTCTTAGCGCAGCACCTCTATAATTTAGCGGCCTTACCTTCTGTAACACCAACACCAAGCGATCTACAAACACCACCAAAATGGCTTTCAAGATAGAGCTCGACACCCTCGGCCAACTACCAGGTCTCCTTTCGATCTACACCCAAATCAGTCTCCTCTATCCCGTCTCCGATCCCTCTCAATATCCCACTATTGTCAGCACCCTCGAGCAAGGTCTTAAGCGCTTCTCCGAAGCCTTCCCATTCGTCGCAGGCCAGGTGAAAGCCGAGGGCATTAGCGAAGGAAACACAGGAACTTCCTTTATCATCCCTTTTGAGGACGTTCCTCGTCTTGTAGTGAAAGACCTCCGCGATGATCCTTCAGCGCCGACGATCGAGGGTATGAGAAAGGCGGGATACCCTATGGCGATGTTTGACGAGAACATCATCGCACCAAGGAAGACATTACCTATTGGACCTGGTACTGGTCCCAACGACCCAAAGCCTGTAATTCTATTGCAGCTCAACTTCATCGAGGGCGGACTCATCCTCACTGTCAACGGACAACACGGTGCTATGGATATGGTCGGTCAAGATGCGATGATCCGTCTCCTCTCCAAGGCGTGCCGTAACGACCCATTCACCGAAGAGGAAAAGACGGCCATGAACCTCGATCGCACGACGGTAGTTCCTTTCCTTGAGAACTACAAGATTGGCCCTGAGGTAGATCATCAGATTGTCAAACCTGATGTAGCTGGTGGCGACGCTGTTCTCACGCCGGTCAGTGCAAGCTGGGCGTTCTTCACATTCAGCCCCAAGGCCATGTCAGAGCTCAAGGATGCTGCTACCAAGACTCTTGACGCATCGACAAAGTTCGTGTCGACTGATGATGCTCTTTCGGCGTTTATCTGGAAATCGGCCTCGCGCGTGCGTCTCGAAAGAATCGACGGCTCTGCACCTACCGAGTTCTGCCGTGCTGTCGATGCTCGACCGCCAATGGGTGTCTCGAACAACTACCCAGGCCTTCTTCAAAACATGACCTACCACAACTCGACCGTCGGTGAAATCGCCAACGAGCCACTCGGCGCAACAGCATCACGCCTTCGTTCAGAACTCGACCCCGCGCGCATGCGCCAGCGAACACGAGGTCTCGCGACGTACCTGCACAACAACCCCGACAAGTCCAACGTATCCCTGACGGCTGATGCGGACCCATCTACCAGCATCATGCTGAGTTCTTGGGCCAAGGTGGGATGCTGGGAGTACGACTTTGGGTTCGGACTGGGCAAGCCCGAGACTGTGAGACGGCCAATCTTTGAGCCCGTTGAGAGCTTGATGTACTTTATGCCCAAGAAGCCTGATGGCGAGTTCTGTGCGGCGCTTTCTCTGAGGGATGAGGATATGGATAGATTGAAGGCGGATAAGGAGTGGACCAAGTACGCGCAGTACGTTGGTTAGATTAGATAGCATCTTAGACTATGACATATAAAAGCTTTTCACTTGCTGTACCTGAAGCCACCGATCGGATTATTGTTTTAGCCAGGAACCTGCGTTATGATCGTCTGTTAACCCGTTGGCGTGGTCGAAGCGTTCCATCCACATAACCTTAATCTTGATCGTCTTTGTACCGATTGGCGATTTTACATTTTTTCCCTCAAGCCAATCACTTTTTATCCTCCCCTGTCTGCCCAGATTAATTCATCCGATGAAGGAATAATCTCTCGTCATCTGCCGAGTGTTATGTGGCTCATCCTTGGAATGATACGTCACTGTGCCACAAAGCAGGTTTTCCAGCACTCGACACGCGCCACACCACAGCATGGCATCACAATGCGTCTTGCACAACCACCCATCAGGTAAACGAAACAGCCAGTGAGGATCTGATGTCTGCTCGTTTCAGATCAGAAGATCCTTGCTTGTGATATGACGTATCCTTTCCATCATGGGAGTGATTTACGTATAAATCTGCATCTTCGGCTCGTTCTTGTCCAGAGTCTCCGCAACGTTCTAGACAACTAGAAATACAAAGCTTTAATATTTTCTATACATAATTCATCATGGAGTGGACAAAGGCTACATACAACGACCAGTACGAGAAGTGGGTTCCTTGGATCGAGGATGTCTATCTTCGCTGGTTCACAAAAGACAACAAGGCCAGCTATGCCACAAAGCGTACGTCTCTTCATTACTGTCACTTACCTCGCAACATCACTAACACTCATATGTGTAGAAAACCTCGACAAGACCAAGGTCACAGGCATCGAACAAGTAGACACCCTCCAAGACGGCGTCCACAACCTCGCCACCAGCCAAGTCGGCCAAGGCGGCCTCCTCCAACCCGTCGGCGACCTAGCCTCCAAGGAAGGCGTCAACCGAGCCGAGAGACAGGGCAAGGACGATGATGGTGGCTACGTAAACAAGAATACCCCTGGTGCGGGCGCCATGAACAGCACTGCCAACGCTGTCGTCGGCGGTGGAAAGGGTGCTGCCCAGGGGTTGGGAGATGTTGGAAAGGGCGTTGGCAACACTGTTGGAGGACTGCTCGGCGGTGCCAAGAAGGAGTAAATACCCTTGAGAAACAATAAGTGCTTTTAGTATCGGTGTTTTGGGAATGGACTGGATGGTTATACCTTCGGGTTGACGGGCTTGGATAATGGGATCAGGCCAGTTAATGGAGGAGCAACTGTGCTACATGAATGTTTAATCACGAATATACACAGCTATGACTAGCGAAATACCACGAGTAAACTGAACTGTTTTCCAGAATTTGGCTTTTTTGGTGACCTGCCCGATCTGGCGATAATATCCGAACTACGGAACCCGTCACTTTGACAGGGTACGGTTTTCACGGTATAATAAACAGATGCCGAGGATTCAGATGATACATGAGAAAATGAATATACTGTTCAAAACGGCTATATGCTGTAGTTCTTTTTACAAAAGTATTTGGGAATCATGTTTCGACTCTTTAGTAAATATTAAATCACCCCAAGGCATTCTGATGTATTACAAGGAAGAATCAAGGAATGTGTTTCCAAGTTCTGCGCTTCCAAGATCTGCCAAGTTTCATCATCCAACTAACCTGCAACCTCTCCATCCACACACCTCCAAAACCAATCAGCATCACTCACACACCAAAGTGACACTCTCCTAAACGCTGGTTCGCCCAGCCTTGTCGTGACTAACCTGAGTCTCTGACTCCAACGCATGATCATGGTTGGCGTAGTCATCTTCACCCGACAGCTCCTCAAGAGTCTTGCGAGCAGTCTCGGGAATCAACAGAGTAGTGAAGACACCAAGAAGCATGAAAAGAGCGTAAATCTCAAGAACGTGGTCCATCCAAGGTGCCTCGTTCTTGTCTGTGGCGCCGTGGGTTCGTAGGATGGAGATGGCACCTTGGCCGATGATGGAACCGATTTTACCACTGGCAGCAGAGATACCGTGGGAGGTTGAACGGTATCGAGTAGGGAATACTTCACCGGGTACAATGAAGGTAGTGGTGTTGGGACCAAAGTTGAAAAAGAATTGGGCAAGAACGTAGATAGCCAAAAGTCCGTTAGAGGGGATGTGGTTGTAAGCAAAGCCCATGACCTGAGAATGTTAGTTGGGTTTATATCATCAACACATATAACTTACAATGAAAAGAATAGTCAGTATGATAAAACCACCAAGCTGGATAGTCTTTCGTCCAAGAGTATCAATAGTCGCCACAGAAACCCAGTAACCTGGAACAGCTCCTGCCAAGACAATAATGATATTTCCAACAGCTGTGTTGTGGAGGAACTCGTAGACATTGGTGGCATCCTTGGTTGAATATCCAATAACCTTGAGGATAGTTCCGTTATTCAAAGAGAGACCATAGAAAGCCACATCCAGACAGAACCATGAACCAGCAGTTCCAAGGAGCAGAGAGGCGTTCTTCCACTTGCTGTAGTGCTGGATGAAGTCTCTCCAGCTAGCCTTGGGGACCTCAAGGTTGGTCTTGGCGGATTGAAGGTTCTGGGCACGGGAGACTTCGTCGGTGTTGCCTTCGCTTTTACCGTTGATATAAGCCTTGACGTCCTCATCAGCCTGCTCGACGTCACGGGCGACGTCAAAGGTGTAGCGAGGAGTCTCAGGGATAGTAAGACGGTCTAGTGAAGTTAGTTAGATAGATTCACATGCCAAGAATATGATGACTTACAGTAGAGGGCAATGCAAGCAGGGACAGCTCCAAAGCCGACGAGTGTTCGCCACATCTTGTCAACGGCAATTTGGCAATCTCCAGTGCAGCTCTTTGTATCGGCAGCTTGCTCAAGAGAAGACTTGAAGCCAAGAGTGAGGAACATCATGACAAGAGCTGCGACAAGTTGGCCGATACCTTGCATGGCAAAGACGGCAGCCATCATGGCACCTCGCCACTTGGTAGTAGCGAACCTGATGAAAGATCAGCGACTGACTTGAAATAGGAGCTTGACGTACTTACTCTGAAGTGATGATGGAAGACAATGGATAATCACCACCGATGCCTACACCCATGATAACACGCCAGAAGATAATAAGTCCAACGAGGGAGGTGGAAGGCGATCCAGCAGTCAGGGCCTGAGCAAGCGTGGCAAAGATGATGACGATCAACTCAAGACCATACATGCGCTTTCGACCGACAATATCGGCCAGCATACCAAAACCAAGCTGTCCTATCACCGTACCGGCAGAAGTAGACAGCTTGATGGCGTTGTCAGAGCTGGTGGGCAACTTGCCCTTCTCGGGATAGTAGACGATGCCGAGCATGATGGTCAACATGGAGACGCAAAAGATATCGTAGGAGTCAGTGAAGAAACCAACACCTGCGACGATACATGCTCGGACATGGTACCATCCAAAGGGAGCCTTGTCAATCTCAGCGAGGGCGAGACGGCGTCGCTCGTTGGGGTCGGCGATGTGGGCAAAGTCGTTGTGGAAGTTGTGAAAGGCATTATTTCCGCCACTCGTCTTTGCGACGGGACGTGCTTCTTGGGCCATCTTGTAAAGTAAAGCAAGTCAAAGAGTAATAAATATTAAAGTAGATAAATAGTAAATATGTCAAGGATAGATGGTGAAGATTTGAAGGCTGCTTGCGATTGTGTACCGCGGAGACACACTCTAAGATGAAGAAGATCCTTGCAGCCAAGACCAAGCCAAGAGATGTGGCATGAAATGATCGCCTCTGCAGTATAAATATTATTTTAAAATTATAAGCATATCATTTTGGTTTCTCTGCTCATATCAACGTCGAGCCGTCCGAACCGAAAAGTGCAACTTTGCAACGCCATACCCACAATGAACCATCCAGTCAAATGAGCAATTCGGAGGACATGCTCTGTTCGAGATTCCTGTCAAAAATGTTCGGTGTTGAAAAGGAGCACACGACACTTATACCATGATCAAATAAGAAGTCGTCGCTGGCTACACGTGCTCCCCAGCGCCAAGAATGCTTGGTTGACAGAGCCTCTGGGGTATCGGCAAATCGGCAACGAAGGCGCTATTTCCGACCCGCTTCCTTAGGTAGCATCACTCAAAATTGTATGCTTAACATCTCAACACCTTATTACTGACACCGAGACGTCTGGCGCTATCGTTTCTGACGCTTTGTTAACGCACGAGGTTACCCTTTTAAGACACCGAAGTCAGTGAGGATCGGCTATCACGGCTTCAGCTTGATTACTTGCGTGTCATTGCCAGTCTATTCCCGTTAGCGAGTCTGGACCTGGACTACGTTGAGGATTGCTTCACCTTTGCTTCTGCTACGACATTCTTTTCTGGTTCATTGCTTCTCGCGTGAGGTGCCATTGACATCAACCGTCTGCGACTCTCGCACATCTCTTCACATCTGCGACAATGTACGAATCAGTAGAGCCACCTCCGCTCGCAATTGAGATCCTCACCGACCCAAAAGAAAAGAAGGACGCCCTCAAACTCATCGTCGACAGCGTCGCACAACAGCGCCAATCAGCCTCGCGCGCACTCATCTTTCACCCCATCTCCCTCTCCATCTTCACAGCGTGTCTCGCAATTGTGCACTATGGCGCCAACATCGGCAACGACATAAGCATCATGCTCATCATATACCCCGGCATCATTCTCACCTACCTGGTCGCAATTCGCTATTTCACCAGCGCATATATCCACATCGCTGAAGAAACCAACTGGCTAGACTGGATGAAGGAGGATACCATTATAGGAGCTCGTTTCGGAGATGAGATTATCGGGGCTGTTATTCTTCGACTTGACCGCACCGAAAAGAAGGCGATTATCCGTGGATGGACGACGAGGGCGCGGTATCGTGGTCGCGGTCTTGGAAGTGACGTGCTGAGCGAGACCGTCAAGATTGCAAAGGGGATGCTGGGCAAGGATTGCACCCTTGAGTTTGCGCCCGATCATGCGAACAGTTATATGCCTTTGTACAGCATCTTCAACGGGCCATTTCTGGCGAGGGAAGCGAAAGCGAGGAAAACGTTGAGTGCTGCATTGAAGGATTCTGACAAGGGTGGAGATGGATCTCGATAGACGATACGACAGTAGACATGTTCTCGAGTAATGGGAGCGTCTACACGCAGCAATTCCCGGTACAGAAGGTCGGACTGTGATGTTTATGGCATATTCGAAGAGCTTATATCTGATGTCAGTTGACGAGCGCTCTCCAATCCGCTCAACGACATACTTGGTTGACTCACAAATCTCAACCATATCACGTCGAGCAGCAGCGGATAGAGCATCCCACCACCTCGAGTCCCAATTGAAACGCCACAGCCGCTTCGCATATCGTGTTCCGGGGGACCGAGGGAAGCGGCCGTCCTGTGCAATGCAATCTTCAATGTCTCGGGCAGTTTGTCACTCGAGTATGCAGAAAGCCACATCCTTCTCCCCGAAGCATTACGGGCTACGATATATGGAATGGTGATTACAGCTTGACCTCAACAAGGGCAAAAGCATACTGGATACTGCCGGGCTTGTTATTATTTGATCTCAGTGTGGGCTAAAGGGAGGCTCCGATGAGACACGATCCGGATATCTGAGCGAAGGATGCCTTTTACATTCCCATTGTGTTTCACGATCTGTCGAGTCAACAAATAGTCTATGTGGATAGGCCATATCTGTCTGACCTGCTTCGTGGCAGGTAAAATAAGCATAAGAGAATGTGTCTGGCTTATGAATTGTGTTATCACCATGGGTAAGTTGATTGAGGTCCATGGTGAGAATATGTGTTTGTGAGCAAATGGAGGCGTTTGTTGCGTCTTGGGTGACGTTGGCCCAATCTGTAAAAGTTCCAATCTATAAATACTTTGTTTTGACGACTCGAAGGATATTGCACATCAAATGAGGTAATATGTACCATGGTTTGATGAATTGACTGTCAATGTGTAGGTAGTACAGGGTAAATCCCTCAACGTCGACTGTCCTGTGCTGTAGGCTTCACGATCACATGGAGACAACACAAGCAGGCAGTCTTTGGGGGATGCCTACAGCAGGCTGGGCTGGTCTAGACCTCCAAGAATTGATGAAACGAAAAGTCTCATTAAAGAATGAAAATGAATCATGAATATTCTTGGTCCGAGACACCAAAACACAGCATCAAAGTCCACAGCATATTGACCTATGGACTGTGTGCCCCTCTAGGCCACTGTAATTCAGTGGATGAATTGGCCAGACAAAGTGCTGACAGTTGGTCCAAGTGCTGATCCTCCCGCAATGGATCAAATCACACCATCCCCGGCGTGCAATGCAATGTAATGCAATTAATGCAATGTCATCTTTTGAATCCTTCTAGTGTTAGCACCTTACTGGTAAAGGTTCAAATCATGTTTGCACGACAATCTATTAGTTCAGTTGGATATACTGTTGGTCGTCAACCGCAAAGATAAGAAAACCCCTGTATCACTCACCAACCAAGGAACAATCCTGGCCTCTCACTGCAGCTTCAGGGCATTGAACTGCTAATCTTTAATTAATTTCACAGCTTGTTGACCAAGATAAGCTTTCTCTCTTTTCTAGCCCAGCCCTAACGAACCTTCATCTCTTTAACCATATCAGGACAACCAAGAATTCATGTCAAATTTTTAAAGGCTTCGCCGTCGCACTAAGAAAAGGCCAAGGGAAGAAAAAAAACCACCCGATGCAAGGTACCGAGCAAGCGACCCATCAGGGGTGTGTGTGTGTGTCCTCGTCTAGCTACTTGGCAAAGTCAAGAGTCCACAGCTGGGCAATGCTTAATTTCGGGGCCAAGGTTCTTTGACGTCGAATGATGGCAAGACAAAATGTTGGCTTGAAACAGGTGAGATCGACGATGAGTTATTTTTGGACGAGTTTGGGTCATCGAGAGGTATCTTTGGTTGGAGTTGAGTCGAGTCGAGTCAGAGTCAGAGTCAATTAAGCATAAGCACTTGTCTACTCAAGATAACCTCAAATACTCAATCTCTTGAGAGTAATGCTAGATGTTATTGCTCGTGTGAGAACAGTACAGAAGTGGCTTAATGACCTCTTGGACTGGCAAATCTTCTCATGATTGGATAGGTAGGTACTAACGCAGAGTAAACTCGACCCGGTCCGTCACGAGCTTTGATGTCCGAGCACCAAGACAACGGGCATCCGCTTACTCCGAGTTCTTTTGTCTATCATGCCACTGATACGATGCTTGCTCAGTGATCGGCGGTACTTCAATGGAGCTCTTTGGGAGGGAACAAGAAAAGGATGGATCCATTTATGTTGGCCATGTTGCAGCTTTGAACAAATCTATGACTGTTCAAGTCGAAGGGGTTACGTATGCTGTTTGGTACAGCACAGTACTGTGACCCTCCCTGCAAGCAATTGTCTGTCTGTTGGTCACAAAGTGGCGTCTGTCGCTTTGACTTGTCAACATCATCACACACTATAAATCTCGCATCTCGTAAAAGCATCAAAGGTCAACAAACTATTGCATCTCTAATCAATAATGCCCTTTGATAACAGCTTACCATCCCATTGTGTATCGTCGTCTCATGCCAGCTGACGGCAGGTTAGGTTTGCATGGATATCAAGGCAGGGCAGGCCTGACAGGGGTTGTTTTTTTGGTATCACCAGTGGAGGCCTGGCCAGGGTCGGAGTCCCTGTCACTTACGCAAGTCGCTGATAACCCCTTCACGGCACTTCCTAGGCTCATTCGTCTCGCCTTACGACCGATGGGCACGTTCACTGTGACCGTTGAGAATATCTGCTATAGCATGATACAAGTAAAATGAATGAATGGTTATTGGTATTATAAGGGTCAAGGAGCTGTTCAATTGACTTTTAACACTCTCGGTTCATCCGGCACCATCACAGTTCAAACACAGCACTATGTACAAGTCATAGTTCAACGCTGATCTGACGTTAAACACACCCCCCTCCTCAGAAGAGACCAGGCGAACCCTTCCCTTGGTACTGCATCCGCACCTGGAAGCACGAGCCTACCATGTACGAACCCTGGGTTGATCAGTCTCCCTTCAAAACCCGTCTCAAACCACCATAATAGCAACAGGAATACGAAGGCTCTTCGCGCTCGCCGTCCGCCACTTGGACGCCATTTCTGCTCACACCACAGCCTAGCCATGCATTGCAAGCCACGGCGTTTTGTGTAATTAGTTTCCCCTCTTTTTACCTGTGCAAAAGGGAGTTTATCACGGTTGGTTACCGTGGCTGCCGTTTTTGTTTATTTCGTGCATGTTGAACTCGTGTCTTGTAGTAAATAATTGACTTGGTAACTAAACAAATGCGCTGCTTCATTATTCTATAGATGGGTAATAACTCGGTATATGTAAGCAAAAATAAAAAAAGACATTAATGCATATCTATAATGTTCAAGCCTTCTTTCCAACGTTTATTGACAAGCTGGGGACGTCAAATGTCACGGTCGTGTTGACAGAGTATGCTTCTGTTCCCCATGACATGTATCCAATATAATCTGATGCCGAAGGGTAATCGGAGTTGTCCATGGAGAGAATCTCGTCGATTAATGGCCAGAGGTCACCGTCGAACTTTTCGGCTGGTGTGTCGGCGTACCATGTCAAGACCTTTTGCTTGGCCTGGTTGATATCGTAGTAGAGTTTGCTGCAAGAGTTAATTATTGCACTTAAAACATGACCAAGCCAAAACTTACAATTCAGTACCGTCAAGAGTCTTTTTCGCAAGCGGATTCGAGCCGTCGACGTTGAAACCAAGGGGTTGAGTAGCAGGTCCAATAGCGGCGAACCACACCATGATTTCGTGCGACGCATCCACACTGTCCTGCGCCTTGGTCTTGTCACTGTCCATGAACATATCCATGGCGACGTTGGCGTTAAGAAAATGGTCCTTGAGATCTGTGAGGTCCGTCTTGGTTGCTTGCTTAGCACCCTTGGCAGACTTGTTTCCAATGGCGTACGTCCACTCAAAGTCAACCTCGATTTTATCGATGGAGCTGAGCTTGGCGGGGAAGACATCGCCATCGACCTTGATGTTGGGGAAGGCGTGGACAGGAGCTGTTTCGGGACCTTGAGGGTATTCCCATACTACGGACCAGCGAGGGGCAGTTTGGTTCGTGGCGTAGGTTTCGTTGTTGTTCATGTCGACCTGGGCATGTTAGTCCTCAGCCTGTAGATGAGTGCCATCTAATAAACACAACGTTGTACAACTTACATATAAGCATAATCCGCCATCGTCGCCTTCGTTCCAACCCCACTGGTTAGGATTGACTGCATCAAACGGTTAGCACTCAATTGACGTCGCACAAGTTGGCGCCTCGATGCATCGCACGAGAATTGACTCGACTTGTTCCGAAAAAGATGTACTACTCACGTGTATATTCTTGACCCTTAGTTTTGGGATGAATACCGAATGACTTTTGGCAATGCTGCTCAGTCGTGATGCCTGTCTTCTTTTTGGGACCGGTCGGCTTGGGATCGGGCTTGAACAAGGGAGGACCGCCTGTTGCTTCACGCTGGCTTTGAAGACCGATGAGTACGCCCAATGTGATGGCGATGGGCAAGGCCAACAGGCCAAAGTTGACGAGGAACCGAATTGTCATGATGGCGATGACGGAGAAGAGTTGGAGGAGAGAGCGTCGTACTGGATTCGAGCCAAGTTACATGTGGGATTAAGATACAGATACAGACAAAAACACAGGGACGTTCACTACGCATAAACGCAGGGAGGGTAAAAAAAGAACAAGCTTTTCTGGTTGCAAGTACACAAATAGAACCCGGTAGAGACCGTCTTTTACACATGCTTGTATTCCCTCTTTTGGTCCTTGTCCCCTCACCCTCCCTTGAAGCGGAGCCTGTGTCTTTGTACTACGCCCGTGAGAATAATAAATACCGACATGCCATAAAATGCTACCAGTCAATCAGTCACTCACAGAGTCCAATCAAGCAGGGCGAAAAGGAAAAAAAAGAAAGAGCTGATAGCGTATCGCACCAGCTGAATGTACCCCTGATCTATACCAGGATGGCCCTGGTCCGGGAGTCGTATCGGTCCACTAGATCTCTCGATACGAAAGGTAGGGGAGGGGTGGATGACAGTCGGTTCCTGGGACCAAGCTTTTTCTAGTAAAAAGCCTTGGGTCTTAGTCTAGTGCATGCGTCAGTTGGTAGTTATCGCTCTTCGGCATGTACGGTTTCTCGCTCGTGTTGTGTGTTTGCAACCAGTCTAGTCAGTGGCTGGAGCTTGAGCTTGTTTGGAACAGGTACCAAGAATAAAACACGCATACACGCTATCCAAAAGTATCGTATCCTCTAACCATGGATGATACAGTGAGCCAGTGGAGATGGGTGAAGGGTTGTCTGGAGGCCTTGATTGGAGGCTCTACAGACACAAGAGATGAACAGTCTCTACTGATTGGACAAGTAGTCAAGTACTCACCTGTATGTACATATTTCTCAGTGACTGGGACGGGATCCATTGGGACGTGCCAGTCTCGCACTGGAACTCAAATGACACACCCCCCTCGGCCCATCTCCTCCCTCCCTTGTCTCCCGACTTGGACCATCTTTCTCTCTCTTGTTCTTATTCTCGAATACTTCTTGGTATTTTCTTTCCCTTTCCATATTCTTTCCCTCGTTGCAGAATAGCCAGTCACTCGTTAAAAAAGGAACAAACTCATCAGCCCAAGAAGAAAGCCAAAGGCTCTATACGCCAAGCCAATACGCCCAGCGTTCAATTAACTTTATAGTCACTACGCCTTTTTTGGACCAGGGGAACCGGCACCACGACGCATGCGTCGTTGACCTCTACTATTTGCAAACATGAACGGGAACGGGAATCGTGACTATGGAGACGAGCACGACAGGGAGTATAGAGAGATGGTAGAAATCGACGTTCAGCGTCAACATCAGCAGCAGCATGAGCAAAGACAACAGCTTCACCACGGCCAGCAGCAGCAACAACAGCAGGAATACTTCCAGCAAGACTTGCGCTCGCCGTATGGTCCGCCTGAGCAGCTGCAGCAGCATCAGCAACCTTATACGCCGTACTCACCATACCAGTCAGAGTTTGAAGATATGCAGCAGGGTAGATCCATCACTGAGCAAGGCAGACCTTCTCGTCCTTCGCCCGCGCACCTTGAAGACTATAGTCCAGCGCCTGAATGGCCCCCTCACATTGCAAACAGCCCGGGACAGTACTTCCACGATACACCGGGCGGTTCTCGCTCAGGAACACCGTCTCTTCGTAGCGGCCAAGAAACACCTGCTCGCCTGCACTACCACGCAGGCAACTCGTCAGTCGACTGGAGACCATCCAGCCTAATGGTACCCAGCCCCAGCGTCCGCACCCTCGTCAACAAGTCGTCCAATGTCACTGACCAAACTTTTTCTCGTGACAAACAGAACCAGAGCCACCTCAGTCTAGCAGCCCTACTGCCAAACGGTTCTCCCCAGAACAGCAGCGACAACACGCTCGCCAAGGAGTACATCGTCGACACCAGCGCTATTGAGACGATTCATAAGCGTGACGATGCCGATATCTGGAAGGGGTGGAGGAGATGGGTATTCAAGTTGGTGCCCCTGCTGACGTTCACGAACACGGGTTTGTACATGGCATACCTCGCTTTGAGAATTGCCTGTGTTATCTGGGCCCAGGATGCAGCAGGACAGACATATGAAGGAGCGTGGGTGTTTATTGCCGTTGAGATTGCCGTGGCCATTCCCTCGCTGATGCACAACATGTGGACGATGATGTCTATGAAGAAGAGGCAGCGCCCCAAGTTGAGAGTGACAGGAAATGACGTTCCCACTGTTGATGCCTTTATCACCTGCTGTGGCGAGGATGATGATCTGGTCATGGACACTGTGCGTGCGGCGTGCGATTTAGACTATCCCCGCGATCGATACCGAGTTATCATTCTGGACGATGGAAAGTCTGCCGGTCTCGAAGACCAGTGTAACAAGCTGGCCATGACATACCCCAACTTGTACTACATGGCGCGAGTCAAGATTCCTGGGCAGCCCCATCATTTCAAGGCTGGTAACCTCAACTATGGTCTTGACGAGGTGCACAAGCTACCTGGAGGAGCTGGTCAATTCATGGCTGCTCTGGATGCCGATATGGTAAGTGCCTTTGACGTCTCAACATTGAAACATACTTATAATTGCAGATTCCCGAGCGTGACTGGCTCCGTGCTATCATCCCTCACATGCTCATCGACCCCAAGATGGCTCTCGCCTGTCCACCTCAACTCTTCTACAACACTCCTCCCTCTGATCCCCTGGCCCAGAGTCTCGACTTTTTCGTGCACGTCATTGAGCCTATTAAGGATGCCCTAGGCGTTGCTTGGTGTACTGGATCCGGTTATGTCGCCCGTCGCGAAGCTCTCGACCAGATTGGCAACTTTCCTCTCGGTTCTCTCGCTGAAGATGTCGCTACCTCGACACTGATGCTCGGCAAGGGCTGGAAGACGGCTTTCATCCACGAGCCCCTTCAGTTTGGTACCGTTCCTGAGGATTACGGTGGTCATTTGAAGCAGCGTACACGATGGGCTATTGGAACGGTCGACACCTCGTTCAAGCTCAACTTTTGTCTCTACGGTGACAAGGTTCGCCAAATGACTGCCGCTCAGCGATTCTCGGGTTTCCTGTACGCTTCGCTGAGTCTGTACACTGTTCTTCTCACCATTTCGATGTTCGCCATTCCCGTTATTCTTATCATGCAGAAGCCTCTTGTTGCGTACGCAACTGATGAGCAGCTCCGGTGGTTGATCCGGGCTTGTTTCGCGTCCGTCATTTCGAACCGTCTTTGCGAGTTTGCTCTGTTCATCCCCGCGGGTTACCACACCGGCCAACGAGGTTCGCGATACCAGCTCTGGATGTCTCCTTACATTGCGCTGTGCATTATCCGTTCATTCGTTCTCCCGACATGGCTCGGTGGTCAAACGCAAGCCTTCAAGCCGACAGGATCTCTGGGTTCCGCCCTCAACGAGCGCGACGCCAAGCTCCGAAAGAACATGTTCCGCCGACTCTGGGGCATTCTCGTGAATTACATGGCGCTTTTCCACCTCTTCTTCGTGTACCTCACCCTCGTCGCCGTGGTTCTCACGTCGTTCCGGTCGTTCGTGACGACAGACACGGTGCGCGACACGCTCACCGCCCTTCTCACGCACGCCTTCTGGCCGCCCCTGACGTTCCTCTTCATCTGCAGCTCCCTCTGGACGCCCATCTCGTATGCGATCGACCCACCGGCGATGCCCGACCGGGAGGACCTGCTGAACCGCGATCCCAAGACGCAGGTGGCGCACCCGACGCCGCAGAGCAAGAAGATTGCGTTTGGCGGTCAGGCGGCGTGGTTCGAGCTGGAGTACACGGTGACTACGGCTTACACGTGTCTCGTGTTTGTCGCCTCGTTCATCTTTTAGAGAGATGATTTGAGTTTATAATGAACTGTAATGATATATATATATACATGTGCGAGCATACGACGCGGGAATGAGAAGGGAAGCACAGCGACACGTCAAGAACAGAATGACGGGTGCAGTTTATCTATTTGCTGAAGGTTATTGGGTTTTATTTTCTTAACTTCATTTACGAGTATTGTATATAGTGCACGCATTATCTATCATACACATAGAATAATTAGAGTCGGCGTCGCCCTTGGAAACGAAGAGGCAAAAAAGAAGAGTTATAGAATGGAATAAAGAAGTGTACTAAAACGGACGTTTACCGATTGGCTGGGATTGAAGCAGTTTCCATGTGACTTTCGGCGGTTTGAATCAGGTTCATGCTCATGTCATGTCATGTTATGCCAGGCAAAGCAAAAAGCAAAAGTAGAAGCAGAAAATGCATGTGAATGTGAAACCTTGACTCGAACAGACTTGAGTCAAGTCGACCAAAAAGTCTAGCGCCTTTCCTTTATTGTGTAAAGACACTAAAAATACCACTTGAAAAAGAAAGAAAGAAATGGTGTCGATTAAGTTTGAACAATTAACAATCTGATCATGAGTGTTGATGAAACAAAATGGGCTCCAAATAATCGGCCACGCTTTGACTCTGGATCTGTAGGGAACAAAAGCTTGGCCTCTTGTCCTCTTTCAAAAGATAAGCTAATCTGTGTTATCTCTCCTCCTTTTCTCCATTGAATTCGGGGGAAATCTTACGGGTACCAAATCATGGTCCCGGTCGACTCTCTGCCCGTAGGCTAAAGTTAGTTGCCAACCTTAGAGTGTGTAGACTAGACAACAACCAGTAATCTGACAAGATCTGGGCTTGTCAATCTCTAGACCGCTCCACTCTTTCTTTCAGACACGTTGAGAAACAAACACATCGATAATTCTTGCAAATTTTTAAAAAAAGAATAAGCAGCCCAATAAAAGCAAAACGTACGATTCATAGACTTTGGAGACTTGAGAGGCTCACAAATAACGTGACTGCAAGCCACGAAGCCACTCACATAATTCTTAGACCTTATCTGAGACTTGCAGGTCCACTCTTCAGGCACACACTTTGTGAAATGTCACTGCCTCACAGTCTTGGTCATAGATCAAGAACAAGGAGGCGTTGCACAGAGTGTAGGGGGGAAAAGGAGAATTATTATCATTGTCACGGAAAGGAAACGATACGACAGCCAACGCAAAAAAGAGGCGACAAGACAATGCCTGCCCGTCGTTTGTCCCATCTCACCGCAAAACAGCGTTTCCTCAACAAAAAAACCCAAACCTACAAGGTCCCCTTGCTACCCTCGGTTAATGTTATTTGCCTCCAACTCAAACGAGGACCCAAGCTAGAGCTCTCTGCTCTTTTTAATGGGTTTCAGGGCTCCACATCCGTTAGAACAACACGTCTCTTCTCGCAGTCTCCATGATCTCCCGCACATCGTGCTCCTCCGAGCCACACCTTATTGGCCTGCCAGGGGTTTCCCTATGGAGTCTGGACCCCTAATCTCTTCCTCCTGGAAGGGTCCCCTTTTTACCTAGCACCAGACAGACGTCGACCGCTGCTGGCTGCTGGCCTTCGAGAACAAGACGCAAAAAAAAAAACACAGAGCAGAACCCACATCCGCTCTTTTTTCGTATGCGTGTCGCCATGCTATCGCTGCATTAGGTCAAGATCGAGGGGGTTATCCTGAGACCGAGTGGTAAGAGGGTTTGTATCGAGAGTAGTACAGTAGCCGGTAGCGAAATATTTAGATCTTTGTTGGGGAGCGCAAAAGGGTTCCGAGATTTTTCTTCTTTTCTTCGTCCGTCCGTCCTCTCTTCCTTTTCTTCTTTACAACTCTATCTCCTCTCCTCCCCTCCCCCTCCTCTGCTGAGTTTCGTCGTATACTCTGCAAATCTCCCCAATCGCTAGCCACAATGGCCACCAGACAGCGAACTGCCACCACTGTTGTGGTCGAGAAGGACCTGCCCAAGGTAAGTCTTGCCAATCAGCTCATACCTTTTTTCGACGACTCTAACATCGTGTCTTCTCAGGTCACTCTCGAGGCCACTTCTCAGCCTCAATTCCCCGACATCAAGACCATCAAGGATGCCATCCCCGCCCACTGCTTCCAGCCCTCGCTCATCACCTCCTACTACTATGTCGTCCGCGACTTCGCCATGGTCGGCTCCCTCGTCTGGGCCGCCCTCACCTACATCCCCGGCATTGAGGACCAGTACCTCCGCGTCGCCGCCTGGATGGCCTACGGCTTCCTCCAGGGTCTCTTCTGCACCGGAATCTGGATTCTCGGTCATGAGTGCGGCCACGGTGCCTTCTCTACCCACAGCAAGCTCAACAACGTGACCGGCTGGTTCCTCCACTCCTTCCTCATGGTCCCCTACTTCAGCTGGAAGTACTCTCACCACCGTCACCACCGCTTCACCGGCCACATGGATCTCGACATGGCCTTTGTCCCCCGCACTTCGCCCAAGCCCTCTCTGTCCTTCCGCATTGCCGGCATGGACGTCGCTGAGCTGATTGAGGACACCCCTATTGCCCAGGCCGTCAAGCTCATCTTCCACCAGCTCTTCGGATGGCAGGTGTACACCTTCTTCAACGCCAGCTCTGGCAAGGGTAGCAAGCAGTGGGAGCCCAAGAGCGGTTTGGCCAGCTGGTTCCGCGTCAGCCACTTCGAGCCCACCAGCGCTGTCTTCCGCCCTGCCGAGGCTCCTTTCATCCTCATCTCCGACATTGGTCTCGCTCTCACTGGAACTGCTCTGTACTTTGCTTCCAAGGAGGTCGGCGTTTCCACCGTTCTCTACCTCTACCTCGTCCCCTACCTCTGGGTCCACCACTGGCTCGGTAAGTTTTTGCTGAGAAACTGAATCGCGCAATTGTCACTAACGGAATATTAGTCGCCATCACCTACCTCCACCACCACCACACCGAGCTCCCCCACTACACCGCCGAGGGCTGGACCTACGTCAAGGGTGCTCTCGCTACTGTTGACCGCGAGTTTGGCTTCATCGGCAAGCACCTTTTCCACGGCATCATTGAGAAGCACGTCATTCACCATCTGTTCCCGTAAGTTGACTTGATCCAAATTGATCGTTTCACGGCTGACCCCATCGCAGTAAGATCCCCTTCTACAAGGCTGACGAGGCCACCGAGGCCATCAAGCCCATCATCGGCGACCACTACTGCCACGACGACCGCAGCTTCCTTGGTCAGCTCTGGACCATCTTTGGCAGCCTCAAGTACGTCGAGCACGACCCCGCCGTCCCTGGTGCCATGCGCTGGGCCAAGGAGTAGATCCCCGGATGGGACTCGATGGAAGCGATGCTATGTTATGAGACGATAGAATACACATTCGCGAATTGAGATGTGATAGACACATAAACGATAGATTAGATATCCGCATAGACGCGCGATAGAACTAGAGAATCTCTGTCGCCTGGGGCGCAAATAAAAAATGGAGTTTGTCGTTTCTGACTTTACTTGGCATTGGTTCTGCATTGTGAAGCCCTTGACTTGAAGCTGACTTGAAGCTGGACTTGAAGCTGGACTTGAAGCGGTGGAGGGATCACCATCCCCGCTTTGCCACCGCCCGGGGCGTTGAAACGATGTTCCGCGGGGACTAACCGTAATGGGATGCCAATTGACAGTGTTGAATTGACAAGCCCAGACTACCTTGGTACAGTACCATCACAACCAACATGCAGAACATCAAGCTTGAAGGATTCTCGACATTTACCAATTGCACATGCTTTCACATGTTTATCTCGGTCGCATCAGACAATCATCATGGATTGACACGATAAGAAATGATATTCAGGGATGCGGCTATCGACAACCGCCGTGATATTGCATACCCTAAATCCTTCGAGCATGGGTCTCCCCAATAGCGGAGTTTCAGCGGGTTTCAGCGGGTTTTCCGCCAACACCGCTATCCGACAGCAGATAACCCCCCGCTACTGCCTGCAGCTTGCCCCTTCTATCAGGAACATGGCCCTGCTCTTATCTTTGTCGCTATGGAGCAAGTTTCAAGCAGACGAAAAGGTGAGCATGAATTAATGCATTGGGATGGTGAATAATGCTGATGCTGTGATATATCTTAGCTTGCGATTACTGCGTTGCGAGAAAAGCGAAATGCGACGCCCGCAAACCAACGTGCTCCAATTGTACGCTTTATGCCGTGACTTGCAAGACAACTGTGACGAGTAAACGCAAAACGAGACCGCGTGAATCAGAAACTCAGTAAGGATATTGAATCCTGTTGGTATCTTATCATCCTAATTGTTCAAGACCTGATCGTATAGCTGTGCTGGAAGAGCGCTTAGCCACCATCGAGTCTTTACTCACTGTACTCGCTGGCAATGCAGTCGCCCAACCTCAACACGATACCAGCATAAACAATGTCGCACTTTCCAATTCATTTGACAGTTGGGGAATCTCGCCTAGCCGGACACCTCATGATAACGCAGGCTGTCTTTCCGCGTCCCATGCAATCTCCATTTCGCCTACGATGACACCCCCAACGTCAAACCAACTGGAACTCGCACCTCTATCAGAAGTCCTCCCTCTGGTAGACAATTACTTCCGGAACTACAATTCAATTATCCCACTCTTCGAAGAGACAGTTTTTATGCGTATCCTCCTGGACTTCTTTGCTCAGACAACGAAACGGTCTATCGTCTCATGGGCTGCGATAAATGTTGTCCTGGCTATCAACTATCGCGTCCTTGAAGGTCGAAGTTCCAATGATGCAGCACTTAACAGGTGCCTTCAGAATGTCCGATCTGTCATGTCCGAGTTGATGGTCCAGGGGAAAGATCTGATGGGGTTGCAGGTGCTTCTCGGCGTCGTGATACTGTTTCTTGGTTCTTCAGACTTTCAACTCGCTATCGTCTTGACCGGTAGTGTAGTGAAGCTTGCCCAAAGTCTCCGCCTGAATTCAAAAGAGGCTCTAGAAGGATTGACAAATGCCGAGAAAGATCATAGAACACATCTATTCTGGTTATCATATATATATGATAGGGTAAGTATATCTTTGCGACCTCCTTGTACTGAAGTCTACTAATTATCCCCAGCAAATCTCACAGCGATCTCAATGTCCATATTCACATCTTGATCCCGATACAGATATGGACCTCCCAGAATCCTACCTTGAGAACAACCTCGGAGTCATGACATCTTCTACCGACAGCGTCCGGTTCAACTACCTCCGTGCCAAAGCACAGTTCGCTTATATTCAAGGCAAAGTCTATGATCTGCTATACAGCCAGAAATCCACAACTCTTACACAAGATCAGAAGTACAACATGATACTCCGTATAGAAGAAATGTTAGCGGAATGGGTCCAAGAAATCCCTGTAGAACTGCACACCGCAGAGGGCATTCGTGAGAGGCTTTCCCCAGCAGCGACAGATTTGATGATGAATCTTTGGTTTCATCATGCTGAGTGTCGGATCAAGATACACTCGATATTCACGTTTGAGGACGCATGGGTCAACAGAGTGAGACTGTATCTATCTCCGGCGGTTATCGACATGAGTAATGATATTGATGCGGAGGTGAGAAGAGGCGACATTCCCCCCTTGCCGTCTGGATGGGATGAATGCGTTGGGTATGGCCGAGTGTGTTTGGAGTTGCTTTTGAAGAAAAGACCAACTGAATACATCCTGTGGTAAGTTTATCCAGCCCCCATCAAAATCTATGCTCACAATAATATGACAGGCTCCACAACTGTGGCTCGTTTTCATGTCTGATTCTCCTCATCGTCAACCTGATCGAACATCCAGACCATGCCTTCACCACAAATGATCGTCAGCTTCTCGACAACTGCTTCATGGTGTTTCAAGAGATGAGTCGTCATTTGCCGAATGAACCGTACGGTGCTATGCTTGCCATGGCCCGCGAGCTGGATGGCAAGGCAATTGAGCAGGTCAATCGCAAGAGAATATTCAAGGAGGGGCTTTGTCAAGTTGATGACTTTATGATGAGCCCTTCCACTGCGTGGGAAATTTTGGACAACGTCGACTTTCAATAAGCCATTTATGTTTGCGACGTGGGACTGGGACGTTCTGCCATTCTCCCTGATGATACTCGACCTTTTATTTAATATTTCATGTGAAACATCTACGGTATAGCACTAGCCGTTCCTCTGATAGCCCTCTTGTTTTCCTCAGTCAACTCAATACCAAAATACTTCTTCAACGCCTCCAACCGCTCATCCTCGGTCTCAAAAGTCTTTTCCATCTTGACAACACCCGCCTTTCTATACTTCATAACATTCCCATCAATGAACACGCTTCCATCGATATTACCGCCGACATTCTTCAAATCTCTCGTCTCCATTTCCGAAAAGTCTTCCTTTTCAGAAACAACCTGCACGGCGATGACTTTGAAAGTGAAGAAACTAGAAGGGCTTTTCGAAGGCGCCATGTTCATGACGCGGATATCATCGGGGACGACTTCGTGATCTATGAAACACCACTGAGGAATCCATTCGCCACTTTCATTTGAGCGAAATTCGTAAATCCACACTTTTTGTTTGGTCAGGTACTCTGGAATCGTGTCGTGTCGGAGCCTCATCTGGCCCGAGTCTGTCCTCTGGAAAACCTTCCCATCTAGGATTTCCATAGGGATAGTTGGCGTACGGCCTCCAAATCCAACATCGACAGCATACGACTTGTCTCCGATGGCGACGACGTTGAGACAATGCGTTATACCGCCGTACTTCTTCGCATCAGGACTAAAGACCCTTGCAGCAACCATATACACCTCGAACCCCAATGATACGAGAACCGCGTGGAAGAAACTGTTGTTTTCCATGCAGTACCCTCCCCGTCTCTCGGTGACGATCTTGGTGAAGAGATGATCTGCGTTGACATCAACTGTACGATGCCATGAGTAGTGCAACGTGAGATTCTCAAAGGGAACAGTGAGGAGTTGTCGTTTCGTCAGGGAGAACAGGAAATCGATTTGAGCTTCAGTTGAAAGATTGCCAATTGTGAATTTTCGATCCGAATCTTGAAAGTTGATGCGGTTGTAGTAAGTCTCGAGCTGAGACTCGCTGTACTTGATTCTTTCCATCATGATTACAGCCCTTGGATGTTCATCTGAGTCCTAAGTTATTTGCTATATTTATAGTGGTCTACTTAGTGTTATATAGTACGATATTTAAACGAGTAATGATGCATTGACTTGACAACTTCAAACTTGATTTAGTGATCGGGTATGGACCGCGGCCCGCCCAGCAGTGGAGAGGATGACAAATCAAGATTGTTCATCTTGACTATGTCGGCAATGGGTTCGGAAAAGGGCAAACAGACACTGGCACTTAAGAAGGCAGTCAAGTCTAGATATCCTATTAGTCTAGAAGAGGTGATATACTCATGGTTGAAGTTGATAGACGTCCAACGGTTTTGAGTTGTTCTTACTCATCGCTACTTGCTTGGTTTGTTAGATAGTACATGCTTACATACCTACCTATAGAAAGACCTGTATAATTAGTAAGACAGAGAGTAGCAAAGGTTCCCCAAAGGATGAGAGATTCTATAGATCTTTGTTTAATATGTGTAAATGAAAGTAACAGGGGGCTCTAATCAGGAGTTCCCAGGAGTTGCGGAACTCCGGTCCGGCCCGGAACTCCGAGGACTCCGCTGTAGGACATCACCTCTTGAAACAGCAGTACTACTGGGATATCGTATAAGAAAAAATATGGTATATATAAGGAAGAATGAACTTTGAATACGGGAAAAAAGATTCGATATTTTGTACAATTCTTAGATATCAATCACAAACATCATCTCTCACAAGAAAACACTTCCACCCAGGACCACCAACCATCACAATGCCACCTTCAGAAACAGGAACAGTTATAATAACAGGCGCAAATGGTTCTTGCGCTTTATCATTCGTCTCTCATCTCATAACCCACTACCCACACCTCACTCTTCTCGCAACAGTCCGCGACGCGTCCCCCAGCGATCCCAACACAGCACGCCTCAACGAGATAATCTCAACATCATCTCGAGCCTCCATCGAACCACTAGATCTGTCCTCCCTATCAAAAGTCCGCACTTTCGTAGAGAAAACAGCAAAGCGTGTGGAAAGGGGTGAAATACCAGCTATAAAAGCCATTGTCTGCAATGCCTTCACAATGTCCCTCAAAGAACAAGTGTACACGGAGGACGGGTTTGAGAGGACGTTTCAGGTGAATCATCTGAGTCATTACCTCCTTGTTCTCAAACTTGTTGGTTCAATGTCTCAAGATGGCAGGATCGTCATGCTTGGTTCGAACACGCATTATACGGATCGGCCGCATCCGCTGTTCAGTATGCGGGTTGGTATTCCTGAGGATGTGGAAACGCTTGTGAAGCCAAAGAAGGACACGGTCGGGAAAGACTATGACCATGGCTTTCATAGGTACGGGATGAGTAAGTTGGCGAATATCATGTTTATGCATGACCTCAACGCAAAGCTTGCAAAGGTACTATCACCCCATACGACTGTATATCAAGTGCTAACTCGGATAACCAGAATCCCAAGCTGTCTGGAATTACAGCAACAGCAATGGACCCGGGTGGTATGGTCGACTCCCGCGCACACAAGATTCAGAAACCCATCATCCGCTTCGCATTCAGCTTGATTGTTCTCTTACTACCCATCACGAAATACTTCACCGATGAGTTACGATCTTCCGCGCAATCAGGACGAGAACTAGTCGAGTTGGCTGTCGGAGACGAGTATCAGGGAGAAAAGGGATATTTTATGGGCGCGAGACGGGAGAAAGAGGATGCGATCTGCATGGATGCTGAAAAGAGAGACATCTTGTGGAAAGCTTGTTGGGACTGGGCTGGTATAAAGAAGGAAGAGACTGCTTTGGAGTAGTAATCATCGAACTGTGTTAGAGGCGAGCAAGGAGCTTCATGGCAATGAGTTAGAAAAATGATGCCTGTACATCCGATGTGTCTGTATTTCTTTTCTTATTCTCAGATGGACAAACACTGAACACCCTTCTTGATGTTAAAGCCGCATCGGCGGTCACAAGATAACAAGAACTTAAGTTGCTCGATATCCATGTTCAAATCTACAATAGTCAATAACGCCAGACCAACGAACCATCCACGATCCGATGTAACTATGCTGAAGCCACCATTCTATAATACCTATCGGGTGGGTAAACCAAATCCATGCCTCATACGAAGCCTGGAAGGCCGCGCAAGACTTTAATACAACTAGGGAATGTCAGACAGGCAATGTTCTTGGCCACAAAATTAACTTACCCAGTTCAGGAGCCACATCACTCCCAGAATGGCACCGACACGCACGTGGAGTCCAGCGCTAACGGTTTTACAAAAGTCTTTGGCACGATCCAAGTGCACATTGTTAAGCATGGGCATGCTCTCCCACACTGGCTCAACAATCTTAAGTTGATTCTCATCATCATCTTCTTCAATATCCTGGAAAGTCGGCTTTGGCTTGGACTCGCCCATAATGAGTTTCACAATCTGGCCTGATGCTTCGGCAACCAAGTGACTGATCCAAAGGAAGACGGGCACGATAACCGCCAGAGCTCTCCAACGGTCGTTGATTAGGCTGCCATCTCCCTTGAAGATATCCAACAGGAGAACACCCCTCGTATCTCCAGCAAGGAAGACATGGAACTGCAGGATAAAGGTCTCAAGGGAGCACTTTCCAAGCCAGGCTGCGGCTGTAGAGTAGCGGTTACGGAAGGGGGTAATGGCGTTTCGAAGGCCGATGAAGCCGAGGACAGGAAAGATGGAAATAACAGGATGCAATAAGACGTAGATGGCCTTGGTTTCCATGGAGCTGCAGAAGTACCCAAAGCCAAAAACAGCAATCAGGGATGGGATGGCGGCAAACTTGTAGTTGGTATACCAAAATGCATCACGCTCGACTCGCTGGTGCACAACACCAGCAAGCATTCCAACAAAAACAATGGCTCCATCGAGGGTGACTCTGAACTCCCACTCGTTGAGGTCCCACTTGATGCGGAAGACAAGCTCAAGAATGGCAAACAGCCATTTCATGAGAGGGGTGACGTTGAGCACCAGTGTGAAAAAGATAAAGGATGCCAAGATCTTGATACCCACAACTTTGAAGCTATCATTGAAGCTGGAACAGACAGCCATGGTGGCATAGACAACCAAGAACCAGAAGCTGACTAGAGGTGCGAAGTAGTAGAACATGTAATCGGTTCCCATGACATATGGGAGTGCGCAGCTGAGTATGTTCAGACGGAGTAAAACGCTTGCGATGCGACGGAATGAAAAGTCCTTCTTGGACAGGAAGTAGATGGTATGACCGTAGCCAGTCTGGAAGAGGTACGCAGCAACAAGCAATCGAATGAAGATATAAATGGGGAGACTGGTAGAAGCCCCGGTCCAATGGTAAACAAGAATAGCAGCCTGCATCCATCCTTTCCATTCTTCAGTCTGGTCGCGTGCTAGAATACCTGCGTCTTGAACCACAGGCGTCACGGGTGCAGGCGTTGGTTCCGACTCGGGCTCAGTCGCGACTATGGCAGGAGGCGGTCGAGGCGCGCGGAACTGGACCTTGCGAATGGTGAGTCCGCCAAAAATGGCGCAGATGCCACTGAGAAGGTAGAATTCATTCGAGACGAATTCCTTCATGCCCTTGGAGAACAGATGGGTACGGTCGGCGGCATAGCAATAAATGAGAGCGACTGCGAAAATGCCAACCTTCATGTCAACGCCCTTGACGGTCAGCGACGAGACAAAGGTAAATCCCTCGAAGAAAACGCAGGCAATGGAGTACATGGCGATGATGGCAAGGATTACAATCTGTACCCATGACCGACCACCGTAGTCAGTGCAGCATGTTCGAGTGTAGGGGTAGCCAGACCTTCGGTCCATTTTCGCGTTACATCGCAGGTTGAGCAGGATGTTTGCTTTGATCTCGGCGACGGAGTCAATAACATGAAAGCCGGTCCCGGTCTTGTCGACAATAGCCTCAGGTTGGTGATGGGACAGCTGTGGAAATGCACGTAACAGTCGAAGGTTGTGATCCTTCTCTTGCGAATAAGTGTAAGCATCGATGGCTTCGACCTCTCCACGGTGAACACCCTTGGGACCGGTTCGTGCAGCGGGCATCTGAGCATAGAATGGAGGCGCAACGGGAGCGATAAAAACTTCGTTGCCAATGCCCTCGATAGGATCCATCTGTGCTGTACCGAACGTGGGTAGGTCGCCAAGTTGGAGAATCTGCGTGATGTTGTCCAAGGCCTTTTCGAATTGCACCTCGGACTCATTGGCGTAATAGTTGCCAGCATACCAGGCTCCGGCACCAAGCATGATGAGGCCAGGCTGCCCAGACTCCTTCTCTTCACTGGAGGGGTCATGCTTGTTGTCGCTCATCAACTCGAGCTGGGGTCTCAGAGGATACTTTTTGTGCCTAACAGTATTCCAGTATGGGTTCCAGATATGGATCAATCGGACACCTGCAAAGGTGGTGTTGTAACTTCTGTGAGGGCTAAGTTCATGACGCCCCTTGTTTGCTGCTTTGCGATTTAACTACAGCAATCGGTCAGTGACAGGATGTCAAGCACAGCGACACACAATAAACGTACCAGTCGGGCCATCCCCCAGAAGATCTGCCTTGTTGTAGAGTCTCCCGAAAAGACAGCATGACGATCACCCATGCATTCTTTAATCTCTGCCGCGTTGTAGTGGTGGAGCATACACCCATCGGGCTGCCAATTGCTGAACGGCTTCCTCGCACCCGTCACGTCTGGTGTATGAAGCCAGCTTCCATTTCGTTTGCTCTCTCCCAGGAGAGCCCTGCAGCGATATGGATCATCGGATGGATAGACTTGGTGAACGGTGATGGCAAAAAATAGTAAAACGCAAAAGGCGATAGGTAGGATGCGGCCGACGAGGGCCATGAAGGACGGTTCCGCCATGATAAAAGATTTGATGATGCTCTTCTGAGAGAGCGAATTCGCAGCCAAGACGGGAAGTCGACGAAACTTTTGAATGATTGGAGAAGTCCAGAAACGAAAGGTGCGTTTTGCTTTGGACAGGTTCGCCGAGGCCTGAGAAGGGTGAATAAGGTGGCGCATAGGGGGTCGTGTCCCTTGCTTGAAGGTCTGAGACCGTTGGGGCATCTTGGTATGAAGATAGGACATCTGGTATGGACTCGGACTGTCTACGCCCTAGACACGCCTAAAACACGGTCAAAGGAGAGTTGAAGCTATGCATAATATGGAGGGCTCGTAGGTTGTCGAATGAGAAGCTCGTAGTGAGTTATCTGTGGAGGGGCGGAACAAGAAGAAGCAATGAAACAGGTGCAAAATGTCTGGGTCAATTAAAGGGAGCCGACAGGATGGCATGCACCAAGACGTGGAGCGAAAAACAAAAAGACCAGAGAGGGTTGACATGTTATACCGGTGTCTCCTTCCACAGGCCGAGAAAGGCGACGGACGGGGGCGGAAGGAACGATGCAGTCGAGTCGCACCTGACTTGAAGCTTAACGTGATACTGCTATTCAGAGCTAACTATTCAACACCCAATTCGTCCAAGGAAGCAAACATTTGAGGGAAAGCATTAGCCCGTTCTTGGTGACAATAAAAAGTCGACTGGTTACTATAAACCATTGCACAAAGAAATTGGCATAGGCGGTTGGCTGGTGGCTAAATGAGACAAGGCAAGGGAGAGCGATGAAGGAGTATCAGCCCCAGGCCATCCCTCCTCTTCCCTTCTCTTCCCTTCTCTACCCATGCCATGCCTTGCATTGCGTTCCAAGATAAATAAAAACGAGCTTTTACGGTTGTCATTAGCCGTTGTCTTGGCCAAGATGGCTAAAACTCATTTCTGGATAGACTTTATCGTTTGCAATAACGTTAAAAAAAACGACGACCCTTGATGTAGATAACCTCCAACTGCCCCGCTACTAAAAAGGGCGAGAACAGGGTATCGATAGGGAGAATACCCTCAGATATCACAGATCAGAATTAAAAGCTACTGCTGTGAGGAGCTAAGATGAACTGGCCTGTTCATTTATTTGGTGTTGCCAATTTTGGTCTTGGCCGGTCCCTTGTAGGGGCTTGGCTTTTCTTTGTCTCTGTCATGGAGGTCTACCCTTGCGAGAAGCGCCACAACTAATGAATAACCAAACAAGTACTCAAGTACTGTAAACAAATAATTCTGTCAAAAATGCAAGAATGTCACTGCCACTGTCACTGTCACTATTTTATGATCTGTCCGTCGTACCACAAAAAGAACGCGCGTCGCACCGATCTATCTGTCACTCGCTCTGTGTGTTTGTCTCGCCGTGGAACATCGATTGTGCCCTGTTACACGCGACCGTCATGATTCAACTGCCGGAGGATAAAAGCTTGACTCTCTTGGGGGCTTTCTGATTAGTTTCTTCAAAAGTCAGGGGTAATTGTACGGAAATCATAACCGATCCTCAGAAGAAGCAAAATGTCCATGTGCCTGATTGACCGGTCCGGAGGGCAAAGACCATGCTCCGCATCGGCCTCGGCTTCCGACCGGGTTGCATAAAGCAGGCACAAGAGTCAATCGAGTCGAGTCGAGTCAATTTGCATACAGCATTAACTATCGCCATCATGTCATTTTGGATTGATACAGAAGACTGGCACACAGGTAAACTCGCTCACTCACTCACTTAGTAACATCAATTGACTTCTCAAGCCGGCGAACCATTCCGCATCGTCCAAACCCTCCCCAACGACCATCTTCCAGCCGCTGCAACAGTCAAGGAATGTCGCCTCAATATAATCAACACTCCCAATCACCCTCTTGACCAGCTCCGTCAATCGTTATGCCATGAGCCGCGCGGTCACCCAGACATGTATGGCGGCTTTATTACGCCGCCCGATGACGCTGGCGCTCACTTTGGAGTCCTGTTCTGGCACAAAGATGGCTTTTCTACTGCGTGCGGGCATGGAACCATAGCACTAGGGTACTGGGCTGTCGCTAAGAAATTGGTTGAAGTGCCGGAAAATGGGAACGTTGATGTTGTAATCGATGTCCCGTCCGGTCGGGTAGTGGCTAAGATGACTATCGTGAACGGAAGACCAGTTTATGGCGACTTTATCAACGTCAAAAGCTATCAGATCGCCAAGGACCTTTCCGTTACAGTTCCTTCAAGGAATATCGATGTGCAGGTCAACTTGGCTTTTGGAGGGGCTGTTTACGCTCACATAAACGCTGCTCAATTGGGCCTGTCTGTGTCACCGAGCCAGCACATTGACTTCATCAAAATTGGGAGAGAGATCAAAGCAGCGCTTGGTACAAGAGCACACTACGGGGACTACGACTTGTACGGTGTGATGTTCTACATCGAAGAAGGATCTGGAGACTCTGGAGAGCTCCGACAAAGAAATGTTACCGTTTTTGCAGATGGCCAGATTGACCGCTCGCCCTGTGGTTCTGGCACAGCTTCAAGAATTGCGGTTCTTCTTGCAGAGGGGAGGCTGAGTGCCGGGAATGGCAAACTTTTGCACCGGTCTATAATTGATACGCTGTTCGAAGCAGATATCGTCTCCGAAGAAGCGAGTCCTGTGGAATTCCCCGCTTGTATACCGCGTGTTAGAGGGACAGCTAATCTGGTTGGGCGGATGAGCTTCTTCATCGACCCTGATGATACCGTGTTCCCTGGTTTCCTGTTGCGGTAAAGTTGAGAGTAATAAATCATTGTTCATTAATATGGTGGTGATATAATCATCGCGGTGATGTGTCGCCACATACAACCTTTGGCCACTTCTATCTACGCCAAGTTCAAGTTCTGAGTGAACGGAGATACAAAATAACTCCAATCAGTAACATCCCCCATACCCACAGAAGGAGACTCGCTCTGAGTATGCAAGTCCCTCATCCTCCAGACCTTGAGAATGACAGCCTTTGTCCGCTCAATATTCGCTAACGACGAATCGACCATGGCATCCAGAACCTCCAAAACCATCTGTCTTCCAGATAGATATGTTCCCAGAATTTCATGGAAGAATGTCTCGTCATCTCGTAGCGGATCCAGCTGCACGGCCGCAACGAATAACGGAAACGATAGTCCTGCTGCGCTGCCACGTTGTATGAGGCTGTGGATAGACTGTAAGACCTCCGTGACAAGGCGCGCGACTTGTGGCGTTGAGGGATCTCCGTCCCTGAGAAGACAGTGGAAATAAAGTTGCACTGAAGTCTTTTTCAGATCGACGCTTCGTCGGACATTTTCGTCCATGGTCTCGGCAGCAGTAATGTTGGAGCTGACCGACGCAAGTTCCTTTTCGAGATCCTCAACTTGAAGATGATATTCCTTCTGGCTACTCTGATCTTTGTTCCTTGTTCGAGCAAGGTCGGTAATCTTAAAGATGACAGAAGCCATCGCTGGACTGCATCCCATCCAGGCGTCAATATCTTCTCTGTGGTCAGGTCTTTGCCAATACTCCAACCCGAAAATGGGAGGGTTTCCGCAAGCAGTTCGGCTGATGACATCCTGGAAGGCAAAATACCGCTCCGCGAAGACGGCAAGACTTCCAAACCCGGTGTTATCACTGGAAGGAAGCGCAAGCTGCCGTCGTTTTCTCATAAAGTTCTGACTCGCTCGGAGGTGAAACACCCAGCGGTAGTCCCCGTTGTCAATGATTTCGTACAGACAGAGGAACATCATGATTGCCGGGACTTGTGGATCAAGGATGATGTCTGCAGTGACATCAGGAGATCGAACCTTTTTAAGAAGGCCAGTAAGCGCGTTGCCTTTCATCCTCATAGCTGATCGTTCCCATGACGGATCTTTGATACTTCTGTGACGAGCAGCAAATGCCAGAACGGATTGGACGAGAAGGTCTTGACCAGAATTTGTGAACAGAGGAGCAACCAAACTCGCAAACGGAGAGGAAAGTTGTGAAGATGGTGTTGTGAGAGGACACAGTCGGAGGAGATAGTATTCAAAAAGGTTTCGTTGATGTGTGTTTAGGGTAGGAAAAGAAGATATGGATGGTTTTAGACTCGGCGAAGCTGATGGAGATCGATGAGTAAGAGCAGTTGATCCACCACATGCAGCCTCCTCCCTAAGCTGCATAGCCTCTCTAACAAGACTCTTTTCCAGATTTGGGTTTCCCGTAAAGTCGCTATGATAAGTATTGATAAAGTGCCTCGGTTCAATTGAAGGCAGAACCAAAAGCGTAGGCGAGTGAGCAACAGGGTTTCGCTGTCTTGGTCTATCCTCTTTTGCCCAAACACCCTCTCTGCCGAACGACGCACCACGCGCTGCAAACTCGGACTCCCATTTTAATTGAATGGAATTATTGCACTCCACACCCCTTGTGATGCAATTTCGACATGCTGGCTTCGCTTCGTCGCATTTCACCTTACGGGTACGGCATGTCTGGCATCCTGAACGCGTACGACGCTGTACAGGCTTAGGGTTACCAGGGGGTCTTCGCCTGGGCATTATAGAGGTAGTGAGACTGGGATTTAAGACTGATACGATTGGACTGCTAGGGTATCTCGAAGAGTGCTGGCAAGCATAAGGAAGGTAAAGGCGAGTATGAATGTTGGTTGAAGTGTGAAAATAAAAGCGGGGGATGAGCCCATCAAATTTTGACTAGACGAGGTTATTCCCGCCAGAGGCAATTTGAGAAATAAGGGACGAAATTAATAGGTCATCCTGTACCAGACCTTTTACGCTGCATATTTCTGTACCCCAAAACTTAAAGGCTAACCTTTCTTCTATTCCCGGCCCCTTTGGCCTCCCAGGTCGTGCTCTATTTGGGTTAGATATATGTCAAGCCAGCCAATCGGAATTAAAGAACTCTACGTTGGTGCAACGTCTGTATCGGCTGGACCTTCTTGCAAGTACATCAGTGTTTGGCACGTGGTATTTGATGATATATTGCGATTTCTGGAGTCTAATATTGACTTGCCATGTGATAAACCTTGCAGTCTTTGAACTAACAACTGTTTATCCTGCTATTCCATTTCCAGTCTACTTAGCTTTGGCCATGATATCAACAAGATCGCAACTGTACTCAGTAAATTATTCTGATAACCAAATCCACTAGGACCAATAACTAGTATTATAGACATCCCCGATAACGAAATAGACAAGAAAAACGTAATCCGGCAATCTCTTACCTACACTCAAGCCCAAGGCTGGCTGCATGATCCAGTCTTTAAAACGTATTGTTACGACACACGCTATGCCATCTCTACTTCTAATGGATGAGAATGGGAATGCATTCTATACTGATTTCAAATCATCACATATTTATCTTTGTCTACTAGAAGGAGATCGTGGTAAAATGACAAGTGACTAAATATAATACTCTATCACGGTCTTCGGTGACCGAGATGTGCTTCACAGTCTCGGCGACATATCCGAAGTTGCGGGGTTCTTAGCCGAGTCTTGAGTCACAGCTTATAAATGATACCAAGCATATCATCACCACAGTATTCGCCGACCACTTAAACCAAACAACCAAGGCACATTGATTGTATACCGAGATGGCATCTCCTAAAATTGGCTGGATCGGTACGCTCACCCATCGTAATGATAGATAGTCACAACTAATTGCGTATCACAGGCCTTGGCTCAATGGGTCTCCCCATGGCGACAAACCTTCAGAAACATCTGAGTTCAACAGGGGCTCCAAATCTGCTTTATTTCAATCGCACCATCTCTCGTGGTGATTCTCTGAAAGGTATTGGTGCTCAGCCCGCATCATCAGCTAGAGACCTTGTCGATAACTCGGATATTATCTTCATGTCTTTAAGCGACGACTCTGCCCTCGACTCAACTCTAAATGCTGTTCTTGACTCAGAAGCCTCAGGAAAGCTCGCTGGTAAACTCATAGTTGACACATCAACTGTTCATCCAGACTCTTCCGCAAAGGCAGAGACCAGGATCCAAGAGAAAGGGGGCCAGTTCATCGCTTCGCCAGTCTTCGGAGCAAGTCCTGTTGCTGCACAGGGAAAGCTCTTGTGGATCATTGCTGGGCCAAGTGGTGCTGTTGATAAAATCACTCCATATGTTGAAGGGGTTATGGGAAGAGCTGTTATCAGGGTCGGTGAGGATATCAGAGCGTCTGGTAAGATGAAGACGGCAGGGTAAGTGACAACTTCTCTTACAATAATCTCATCTAACAACTGGAGTAGAAACTTCATAACGGCTGGCTTCATGGAAATCATCGCCGAAGCACACGTCCTAGCCGAAAAGTCCGGCCTGGGCAGTGGGAACCTGGAAGCATTGATCGAGCAACAATATGGACCTCTGCCATTCTCAATGTCTCAACGTTTGACAACCGGAGCATACATGCCAGCGAGAGGTGATAGGCCTTGGTCTGATCTAAACTTAGCAATCAAAGACGTGGGTCATGGAATTGCCCTTGCAGAACAGTCTGGAACGAAATTGGAAGTGGCAGAAGTTGCTATCAAGCATTTGAAGGATGCAAAGGCGTTCTCCGATTCTGAACAACGACCGCTTGATTCATCTTCCATGTACGGAATACTACGAAAAGAGGCTGGACTGCCTTTTGAAACAGAATTGGTCAAAGATCGGGATGCAAAGGACGAGAAATAATCTTTGACTGTATCGGTCGGTATATAGTATCCATAAATTAACTTCAGTATCCAGTGGCTAATCGTACGGCATTTTATGCCGAGTCATTAAATCGTTTATATCAACACGGGTATCGCATGGTTGTGAACTCAAAGGGCGGCTTTGCCTCTGGACTCGAATGGCATAAGTAACACGAGGAGTCCGGCGGCTATAAAAAGAGCACCGCTCGTATATACAGGAGCGGATGTCTCCAGGTTTGCAAAGATCGCAATAATAGGCTATCCATATTAGTAAAAGTGGACAGTGAAAAATTTGAAATACTTACAGCCATGATGCCAAAGATTCGATTGCAAGACGCACACAAGGCATTGCCTGTTCCACGATGAGGTGTAGGAAACAACTCTGGCGTGAAAGAGTAGAGAACAGCGTACATGATGTTGCTAAAAAAGTTGAAAGCGCACTGCCAACCGAGTAAAGCGCCACTGGTCGTGGCAGTTGTTGAACAGTAGAGGAAGACACCAGTGAGAACAGTGCTAGCTGACAGTGTTCCCTTTCGTCCCAGTTTAGGTAGTTCAACAAGCCATCCTCCTAGCAAAGCACCTGGCACACCGAGAACAGCAATGATTAGACTGTTTCGGTAGGTGATATATGTGCTTCCATCCCCAAAGTCAGCTCCCTTGGTTGCTTGGATGTACGGGATGAAGGCGTTGTAGAGAGGATATCCAAGACCAATAAGAGCCCATACGGACATAATGAGTCCGGTACTGAGACCGAGTTTCCTTGTTGCGAAGAGAGCTTTGATATGAGACATGTCGACCTTTTCGAGATATCGCTTCAATGCTGCGCTTGCATCCGTCTGAGCGACGTATCCCTCTGGTTCACAAGCTTTGAGATCCTCAAGAGTGAGCGTAGACGTTTTTCCGTTCTTTTTTGCAATTGTGTGCATAACTTTGACTGCCTCTTCGTCTCTCCCCTTGCTCATGAGGTACTTTGGTGACTCGTAAATCTTGAATAGTAAAAAGCGGGCAAGAAACATGAGGAGGGTCAGGCCACCAATTGTGATTGTAAAGTAGCGCCATCCCATGTTGTCCTTGCGTCGACATACGGTGTCTTGCTGGCATGTATAGTTTCCCAAAAGGGGCCACGCGATCAGAGTGCCGATTACCTGAGCGATAGCCCAGTCGATCGAAAGAATGGTGAGAAGATATTGATGCGAAGCAGGTAGAAACTCGAGGAAGATGGCCGAGTCCACAGGTAAGTTACCTCCAACGCCGAAAGACCAGAGGGCGTCAAAGATGGCGATGGCAGCAAAGTTGGGGGCGCTGGCTGATATCAAGCCCCAAACAGCCGTTAAACCTAGAGTGATGTTGAAAGCCCATTTGCGGCCAAAAACATCACAGCCGAAGCCCCAAAACATGGCACCAGCCAACAGACCAATGTTCTGCGCAAGGGGAAGAAATGGCGGGTTGCTTACGCCAAACTCATTCGCCACGGGCGTCAAGATGAGAGAGGTAACGATCGGCCAGAGATTATCGCTCGCCCAACCAAATCCTATCACAATGAACAATTCCCATTGATATCTTCCCATTCCTATCTCACTCACAGCACGGTTGAGGATGCGTGCTTTGGCCTCGTAGACGGGATCGAGTGCGCCTTTAGGGATGATCGCCTCATCTTCTGCTGCGTCCACAAGACTGTTTCTCCTTGCATCGACATTGTGGTCAATTGCGCCATAGGCCTTTCTGGCTTTGGATTCCTTGTCTGGAGTGGTAGTCATGCTCGTCCTGGACCACTTGTCGTATGGTGATGAGTTTGAGATTAAGAGACCGTGTGTCTCGGAACTCGAAGCGTCCTGCATGGGGGCGGACAGAACCCTTTATGTACACGAAAAAAAAAAAGGAAAAGGGACTGATTCGTCAGTGGCTTGATTGTGTATGATAGTGAGACGATGTTGTGAGAGAGTAACAGGGCAACTGTAGGATCTGTTCAACTCCCCGCGTTGCAAAGGTTGGTAGGGTCGATGGCACAATCCCACGCTTGGGCAGCATTGATTGGGTAGACTGTCTTACATGGATCCTAGTGATGATCCATCCCGCTTTATGGCGTCACTAGTTGTGTCATGGACCAGGGTTGGCAAGCAAAGATTTTGCTTTGAGGGACATACTTTTGCTCAGTAAAGAGCACAGCTTTATAGTTATGAGGAAACATATCAAGTGGGTATGTACAGAGGAATGTATCAATATGTGCGTAAATAAACAAGAGTGATGATACCCATATCCCAACTGTTGATCACTGGGTATTTCACCCACACCAACCCCGTCATCCGACTCCCCGCATCCGTTGGAAGCCACCACGAAAGTCCGGAAATTTAGTTTGTGGCACCTTCTCTACAGGGAAATGATCGATAAAACATCAATCACATCACTTCTATCGAATGAGATGCAATCTGATCAAGTTGGCTTGTCTAGCCTCAAGGTTGGCCGCCGGAGCATGATACGAAATTAGTCAAACAGTTTATGCTACTTAGGCCAGATTTCTTAGGTTATTTATTTTTGTGTCCTAAAGCTTAGACGACAGTAGACTTGCCCTGCTGCTCCTGGGATCTGATATTGAGTGGCTCGAGGCCAAGTGACCCCCACGAAACAATCAGCAGACCGCACCGAATGCATCTTGCCCTGCTGCTGCAGTAAGCTGAAAGTGGAATGTGAAAAATGACTAAATTGATCCATGCCGGATGCAACCGAGTTGATGCCAGCTTGCCCACAAAAGCTCCATGAATCTCAAAAGGGGAGCTGGATTTCAACAACCAGCAACCGCGTAATTGGTTTAGTGGTAAAATTCTCCGTTGCCATCCGGGTTTCTTCAAGGAACTCGAGTAGCCTCGGGGAGCCCTGGGTTCGATTCCCAGATTACGCATTAACAAGCGCCTTGAAGCGCGCAGTATCTTTTGCAATTGATATCTCTTTTTCGCTCTGTTGTGATGATATTCTGTGGTGTTGAATCGCTGGAGTTTCAATCACGTGGCTCGGGCGGGAACGGCACGCTGAAGGCACGTGTAAAACCTTATTTTTTTTTGGCAACAGAGGAAGGAACAGGTCAAGAGGACATTGGAGCATGACAGACAAGATTTCTTCCAATGGGTATTTCAAGCATTCAATTCATTGTTTGCCCAAGGTCAACTATGCCAGGTTGCGGGGTTCAATAACAATACGCAAAGAATGAGTACAGGGTATTGTCCTGCATTTTGGGCGAGGGGCTTTACAAAAGAGAAAGCAAATCCACAGACTGGGTAACATTTTGTCAAGACAACACTACACATACAGTAATTTGAGAGTGTTGTAATTTCTAATGTTGACTTTTTTCCTTCGCTTTGCAGCTCACACATGCAGTACTTTTTTGGTGGTTGGTACAACTTGAATGGCAATTTTGCAAACATGCAGTGCAGTCTTGAGTGTCAGAAGGCCATATCCCTTTTTCCACACGAGATTCCAGCTCAGGCTCCACTGGTCTGGATCAACCACAAGAGCCAAGCACAATCAATATGAGATGTACAGGGCGCGCAAACGCAAAAGAAAGTGCACAAATATGCAAAAAATGATTCGCCTGTGTATCACAGGTGGCGGTCTCTCCCGCCGGGAATTGAACCCGGGTCTCAAGCGTGACAAGCTTGCATACTGACCACTATACTACGGAAGATGAGACGGCTGAAGCCGGCTGTAGCTGGTGATTTTTGATGGAGATCGAGCAGAGCAACGGGGTATATGTACCCGTGCTATTCTCAGTTACAGGTAAAAATCCTTCCACCTTCTTTATCAGTCACAAACAGGAATTTCAGACTTAGTTGATACAATCAGTAAATTTATTGCATTATTACACTTGTATTGATATCCAAGTCAATTATCACTCAGGCCTCGCCCCAGATCTCATCAGCAATCTCCCTGACTAACGCCAACTTCTTCTTTTCCTCGTCAAGGTTGAGGGGATATCCACTTTCATGCGTACTGAATCCACATTGGGGACTGACAGCGACCCTCTGCAGAGCCTCCTTTTGACTCTCACCACTACCCTTGGCGACCCAATCGGCCGCACTCAAAACTCTCTTCTTCATCTCCTCCTTATCCTCAAGCTGAGGCAACTTGGTGCTGATAACACCGACAACGACACTCTTGTTCTTGGGGAGGAATTCCAGAGGCTCAAAACCGCCAGAGCGCTCGGTGTCGTATTCCAGGTAAAAGGTGTTGACGTTCAAGTCACGGAACAGCTTCTCAGCAATGATGTCGTATTTGCCCTCGGCAAAGTGACGGCCGCCAATGAAGTTGCCACGGCAGAGATGGATACCAGTGTGCATGTCTGAGGGGATCTTGGACAGGCTGTCGTTGTAGAGCTTGATATAAGCGTCTAGGAGATCATCAACGGTGCCGATGTTGTCAGAGTCAGCAGCCCAGCCATCGCGGAACTTTTGACTGCAAAAGTCTGTTTTCGTTAGTGGTATGTTCAGTCATTGGCTAGGTCAACTTACAAGCCATTCCAGGGTCATCGAACTGAACGTTTCGCAGACCAGCCTTGTACAGCATATCAAGCTCGGCCTGATAAACCTTGGCAACGTCGGCAAAGTACTCTTCATCATTCTTGTACGCCTCAGGAGCATAAGCCTTGCCCTGCTTGTAACGCATGTGGAACCAAGCAGGAGTGATCATGGTGAGCTTGATGGAGCCCCATTGCTCCTTTGGCACAAACTTCTGCACAAGCTTCAACTCGTGCAAGTTGGAGACAGACTTGTCAGGGTTGTGGGAGAGCTTGCTTCCAGCAATGACAGAGTCGCCGGGCATGACCTGGCGATCCTTCTCGATCAGGCTCACCACGTCGGGATGGTACAGACGGAAAAGACTGGCCTCGGCATCTTGAAGCTGAGTGCTGCCCTCGAACTCATCCCACATGAGTCCCCAGAATCGAGTCCTGGTAAACTCGCCGCTAGTGACAGCCTTGAAGCCAAGTTCCTGCTGCATTTTGACAACGTCCTTGACAGCTTCATTCTCGACAGTTTCGAGACCTGCATTCTCTGGGGAGAGACCCTTTTCACGGATCTGCTCTCTCACATCGAGGAGAGCTTGGGGTCTAAGCAGAGAGCCCATGTGCTCGGCGCGGAAAGGCTGTAGAGGAGCCATATTGATGATATTTCTTTGGGTACGAGATGATATTCAAAGGAAGTCGTTGACGATGTTTGAGATATAAACACCCTTTTCAAGATGTCAGCACGAGTAATCTCGAATTGAGGGGCCCTTCTTTAAACAATGCGGGGCCATTCATTATATATCGTGGGGCGGGGTCCAGAAAGAGAGCAGATGGCCGATGCTAAGAGTAAGATGGTTAACCGTATCCATTGGCCTTTTTCCGTATTCCCGAAGGATTCTCATAAGAGTGAGATTATGAAGAGGGGTACCCGCCAAGATGGTAGGGCCAAGATCCCATGGAGAGCTCATTGTGCATGTATGATGCAATGTATTGCATATGCCGTTGCATTGCAGGATGATCGGTTGTGTCGGTACGAGGCTGAACGTTCAAGTGATCACTCTCTGATGAGGGGAAGGTTACGATATTGATGCTCCAGGTCCGATGGGCCGATGCCTTGCTGAAGGGGATTTTATTGCAAATATGACTGACCTTGCATTCAGAAATGCTACGTACGTGGCTGGGCTTGAGAGTAGATGGTGGCTTGTTTCAAGGAAAGCCTGCAACTGCGGGGAGAATCGACGCTTGCAGTGGCTCTCAGTGGCTAGTAAGAAACACAACGTAGTATTTGATAGTCTTTTATTCTATCAAGCTGCCTTCAATTGAGTTCATAGGGTTAATACGTCGTAGTCTGTGGCAAAGAATTCTTGTTACATATTTCGATGGTCTCCTCGCTTTTGCTTTCTTAACTTTGTTCTTTATTCAACTTGTTGCATATTTGCAACTTTGATCCAATTACGAAATGTTGAAATTGTTACAACAATAATAGAAAAATGAAAAACTACAACTTCTTCGAGGGCACCTCAACGGGTTGCGATACCATCATACGGATGCTCAACGAAGATGATAAAGAGCTCAAAGACGAAATGACCAAAAACTGGCGGAACCATAAATTAGAGGAGCTAAACTTTGTCGGAACACTTGTATGTTTTGAACACGTCCTTCTTATCTCTGGCTAAACAAACTTTCTTCTGAGGAAAGGGCGCTCTTCTCGCAAGCTGCCTCAGCTCCACGAGTTCGTGACCAGATGTTCTCCCCAACGGAAACTCCAAGCCATGGCTAGTACGTGGACTCTTGTACAGCGGCCTTGTTCTTGCCCTATTTTCGGTCGTCACTGCCGGCGTCCAGAGTATGAGACTGCATCGACTATCAGCACATCCTGACGGTCTTGAGAAGATACGACACAGTCTGGGCAGAAGACGACGATCCGACAATAAAGCTCTGCCCAGTTGGTTGCACGTTTACGCGTGGGAGTTTAGTCTTGCATTTCTGGTATTGGCTGTCTTGTGCATGGTTGTTGGCCTCACGATTTTGATATGGGCTGCTGCTGAGCATGGGCCTTGGAAGCCTGAAGCTGCTGAGTGGTGGGATGGAAACGCCAAGGCGAGTCACTCTTTCTGTACAACTGGCAGCTTTACTGATACATGGAACCTTCCAGATGGCGGTACTCTTCACATGCATTCTGGGGCTAGCAGTGGTGTTCCTAATCCTATCACAAGGCGCTCTGTCGAAAAGTAATTTCTTCAGGATATAGTGACTGACTGCTTTTGCCTCGTCAATATATCCACAACTCATCAATAGGTCGAGAACTCGTGTATACAGAAGTATGTTGATACGGAGATTGGGTTATTTTGAGTTTTATTTTACAAAGTTAATACTCGTTGACTCGGAAATTCGAGTAAATATTCTATTTTCTGGTGGCGACGCGTGAATTGCAAAACCTAATACTGAATTTTTACTGACGGAAGGCCAAGGGAGAGCATAAAAGCTGTGAGACCTGCCAAACGGCCACCAAGCTGCAACTGCTCCTTCCTTCAGCACAACCAAAAAAACTCCGACCAAAATACAAGCTGTCAGCAAACCTGCCCAGGTCTCTCTCCTTCAAACCACAACACATGTTGATTTAACAACAGGTTATTTATAGTTTACAATCTACCCATAAGCAAGTCAACTACGAATTTCCAACTATTCAAGTCAAAACAGGCAAGTATTGTGACTCCCAGCTTTGGTATTCTATACAGCTACTGACACCCTTCTCAGCAATGGATGAAGAATCATATCCTTTCTTCGCCTACGGCACCCTCAGAGCCTTGCCTTTGCTTGCCCATATTCTAACCGGGGATTCGAACAACACCCACATTGTCACTAGGATCATAGCACCATCCAGAGTTCACGGCTACTCGCGTTGGGCCATCCGAAACAACTGTTCTGCAGCCGCAGTCAAAGATTCACATGGCTCTATGGATGGACTGCTGCTATATCTGTCAAAGGACCAACGCGAAAGGCTGGAAAGCCTTCGAGGGCCATTATTTGACACAACGCATGTGATGGTGAGCCTCAACGTTGGTATGAACCTCGGTGCAGACATGTGGGTGTTTAGAGGTGCTGGCGAGATGCTCTCTAATAAGCCTTGGTCTTTTGACGACTTCTGCCACGACGTACTTCCACACTGTATCCCAATGGGACCTACGGATACAGAGCCCAGCCGCCGTAGAGCCTGAAAGCCCTGCGTATCGATATGACTAAGCGGCCTGAGTTTGGCCTGCTACAGTACTGGGCCTCAGGGTATCAGAAAAATTGGCCGCTGGAGGCATAAGAGACGAAATTAGTAGGGCAGCTTATGCTACTTAGACTATGCTCTTTAGGCTATT